>NC_055974.1:27704870-27729870 GCF_018492685.1 Alosa sapidissima
CGAATTTCACGGGACAAATTAGAGCAAACTGTTCCGGTAAAAATATTCTTGCCATGTTTAAAATGCTGCACTTTTTTCCTTCATAGCCTATCTCTGGCAATTAATTTTTGGATGACTGTAGATAGTTGTATTTTAGCCTACGTCTTCGTAGACAATAGCCTGGCTACACCATTAGGCCATCTTGAGAATAAAAGACTTCACAGCTGCTAACGATCATCCTCCACAACCACGAGGATAGGTAGGCTAACGGTCGTTCGTCGCCTTTTTGCTTCTTATTGTAAAACCAACTGTTAGGGCCTACACAAGTGGTCGGCATCCCGCTCAATATTTGATATTAAAATGTTAATTTTGAAGCTATTTGTAACTATGTGTAGCCTATGCAACCCGACTGTTGTAGGCTTGCCTACCACTCTGCAGTGCCTTGCCTACCATTCTTGCCTACCACTCTAGTTATAAACAAACGGTGACGTAACATTAGAACGGACGTGCAAAACCTTAATAGGGAGCCTTCCTAAGGGAGGGCCACCTGAAGCACAAATCACATGACCATTCACACGGATCACATGACCATTCACACGGATCACATGTCCATTCACACGACCATTCACACAGATCACATGACCATTCACACGGATCACATGACCATCACATGACCATTCACACGGATCACATGATCATTCACACAAATCACATGACCATTCACACGGATCACATGACCATTCACACGGATCACATGTCCATTCACACGACCATTCACACAGATCACATGACCATTCACACGGATCACATGACCATCACATGACCATTCACACAGATCACATGACCATTCACACGGATCACATGACCATTCACACAGATCACATGACCATTCACACAAATCACATGACCATTCACACGGATCACATGACCATCACATTACCATTTAAACAGATCACATGACCATTCACACAAATCACATGACCATTCATGCAACTCTCAGCATTGAAAAATGCAGAATTTAACTGTGCCATCTATGCTTATGTTGGCCATCTTTACTTCTCCCATTTAGCTCAGTTAAATAGAGCTTACAAATATAGGAGCAATAGAATTTAGTGATTTGTGTATTTCATTTAGTGCCTAATGTATTTCATAATGTAAGGCCTGCCACTCAGAAGAGAAAATGTAAACTTTGCATTGTGCATTGGCTCAGAAGATAGGTCTTCTCTCCCAGCATAGATTGAATGTAAAAAGTGAAATGTGCATTGTGCTTTGTATGGAGTGTGTGTGTGTTTGCATTCAGAAGATATCTCTGGTCTCGCTCTGCACAGAGGGGGGTCAGTGTAATCTGCAACAGCAGTGGGAAGGAATGGTGTCCTGCAGCAATCCTTGGTACAGTAATGTACAGACTTGGTTTAATAAAAGAGAGTCTCTCTCCCTCTCTCTCTCTCTGTCCACTCTCGTTCCTTCTTTTCAGAGCCAAGTTAGAAATGGAATGCCATTTCTCCAAACGTGCTCTATGGGGCGTAGCTGGAATGTTCTGCGTTGGCATGGTGATCTGGCTATGATTGGCAGGGGAGTTTGGCAGGGAGTGCCTTGGCATGTTTGCCCACAGGTGGCCAGCTGCGGGCCTACCTCATGCTGATTGGTGGGGTCTGCGTGATCTAGCTCCTTGGTTGGATCTTTGAGCATTTCAATGCTGCCTGTTATTAATAGACCCGCCCACTGATGACAGACAACGATCCACAGCATTGGCTAAAGCTCTGGTGTTTAGTTGTCTGAAAACAGATGGCCAATCAAAAGCCTGGTTCTTCCTGTGGGAGGAGTCTGTGACATCATATGACTATCCCACTTTCTTCTCCTCTGATTGGACCTTTCTGTTTTTTTTCTCCTCTGATTGGACCTTTCTGTTTTTTCTTCTTCTCTTTTATCTCTTTGGTTCTCTTTCTGTTATCCTCTCTTCCTCTCTGTCATCCTTTGTATGTTCTCTCTCTTTCTCTCTCTCTTTCCCTCTCTTTCTCTCTCTTTCTCTCTCTGTCCCTCCACATTTCTCTCCTTTCCTGTGTAGTCATATTACGTGAGGATTATGGGAATATAGTAGCACATGAGATCTGGATGATACATTGAACTAATAAAGGGATTTTCATTCTTCATCCTATTTCAGATTCTTTTCCTGCCCCATGCAACTCTCTCTTTTTCTCTCTCTCTCGTTCTCTCTCTTTCTCTCTCACTTTCTCTCTCTCTCTCTCTCTTGCTAAAGTAAAGCCCATCCTGACAGATTACACAGGACAGGTGATCACCCAGTGAGGATCAAATGGGGACTTATAATTGCCCCCCCCCCCCGATATGAGCTTATAATTGCCCCCCTCCCCTCCTCTCCTACCACTCTTCTCTCCCACCAGGAAAAAATCCAGAAAAATCACAGACCACTGGAGCTCAACTCATAACAATCATCCTCATCATCCTCATCATCATCATCATCCTCATCATCATCATCATCATCATCATCATCATCATCATCCTCATCATCATCCTCATCATCATCATCCTCATCATCATGACCATCCTCATCTGCCTCCAGTAGGTGATATCCTGTCCTGATTTACATAACCCCTCTTCTCTTCCACCACCAGGAAGTCTGGGAAAATCACAGACCACTGCAGCTCAACTCATCATCATCATCATCATCATGGTCATCATCATCACCATCATCATTATGAGCGTCCAGTAGGTGATATCCTATCCGACTCTGTCTGTGATAATCACCTGGATCAGTCCCGGCCGTAGCGGATGGGAAAGGGGAGCCGACTGCTGCGCTCGGCCGTAAGTGCAGCCATATGTTGGACTACCCGCGGGCCGGAACGTCGGGAATATCAGGGCCTTGGGGTTCCCGGGCTCCGGGGATCACGTTGCTTTCCCACGGAGAGAGCGGTTTTCCGGAGAGACAGAAACTGAGGTCGGGGGGGCGGAGGTGGGCATGGTGCCCGGGCATATGGACTTAATACAGGGGGGGGGGGGGGTTATGGTGCCCGGGCATATGGACTTAATACAGGGGGGGGGGGGGAAGGGAGAGAGAGATATGGATTTAATCGCAGAGAGAAAGGGAGAGAGAGAGGGGTGAGAGATATGGACTTTTGGAGACGGAGATGGAGATTTGGAGACGGAGAGAGCGATTCAATTACAGAGAGAGAGAGAGAGAGAGAGAGAGAGAGAGAGAGAGAGAGAGAGAGAGAGAGAAGGGAAGAAACAGAGGGAGGGAGAGTTTGAATGTGCTGCTTGATTGATCTGGAATTTGTGTCTCCACCCAGCTAGCCACAACCATCCATAAGCTGAGGTTCTGCTTCTGTTTCTTCTCTCTCTCTCTCTGTGTGTGTGTGTGTGTGTGTGTGTGTGTGTGTGTGTGTGTGTGTGTGTGTGTGTGAGGACGGATTCATGAGACTCAGAGTTATGGGGAGAATCCAGAGCACATGGTTCTAATCCAAGATGTGGGGTTCTTGCAGGACAAGCTCAGTTCTAAATGTCTAAATTTCCCAATCAATCAATCAATCAATCAATCAATCAATCAGTCAATCTGCCTGTGGCTTTGAGACTACAGCAGGATTCTTATTCTGTTGTCTCTTTTAAAGGGACTGTAAATGATGACAGATAAATGACAAGGACAGCAAGGGATGAGAGGATATGGGCAGGTGGAGAATGAAGAGGAGAGAGAGAGAGAGAGGAAGAGGAGAGAGAGAGAGAGGAAGAGAGAGGGAGGGAGGGAGGGAGAGAGAGAGAGAGAGAGAGAGACTGTTTTTTCCCCCATTTTTTTTATTGTACACCGCTGTCACGTCTGGTGTTGATCACAGTGGAAGCTAATTTTTACAGCAGACACTACGTTAATGGAACACTTCAGTAACGTGCGTGGTGTAGCCTCCCTGTTACTTTGACGCTATGCTAACGGAACGCTTCAGTTACGTTTGCGGTGTAGCCTCCCTGTTACTTTGACGCTACGGTGTAGCCTCCCTGTTACTTTGACGCTATGCTAACGAAACGCTTCAGTTACGTTTGCGGTGTAACCTCCCTGTTTCTTTAACGCTATGCTAACGGAACTGTCACAGACTGAGCTGTGACGCACACGCGCATGTAGCGCGCAGCGCACAGGCGGCCATTTGCCGGCATCTTTAAATCACTGCTGTCCTGTCCTGACGCTACTCATTCTCATTACCGTATGTACTGTTTATCTTCTTAACATTATCATTAATCACCATTTACCATAGATTACTTACACAGGGCCGAACTTAGTTTTTAGAGTGCAGGGAAAGGCCTACCAGCACTTCTAGATGGCTATAGTTTGTGCAGCTCACTGATTCAAACATTCACGTAAGATATATTGTCATTCTCATTTCTCTTCTGTATATTCTTTGTCTAGTATCAACAAGTAAAATAATGCACACTGGCTGTTAAAAACGTAATTTATTGATTAAACATTTGCTATCACAACTCCGTAAGCCATTCACTCACCCGCCGTTAAAAACGTACTTCCGCGTTGCGTGTGGGGAAACAGATGGACTGTTCCATTGGGAAGAAATAGAGGGGTTTCCCGGGTTCATTGTGGGGCAGCCCATTGTTACGGGGGTGTTTTAGGGGTAATAAATTAAAGCTATTTTTAAGGGTTTAGTAAGGTGTTTTTGTACATGTCCATTATTGTATGTGTTTGTGTATTATGTGTTTCCTTGTTTGATTTGTTATTTGGTAATTACAATGTTGTTATTTAGTTAATTGATTATTTTTGACAGTGGGGTTATCCAGGGGGCGGGGCTACGGATAGCAATGCTCTGTATTAGGCCCCAGAGCCTCACTATGTCAGTGATGGTAGTGATGGGAACATGGTCTGTCAATTGATTGTGGTTGATAGTGGTTCAGGGTCTGAGGACTTAGCCTGGCTACTTAGGCCTATTTCTTTTTGTTTTGCTACAGTTTTGTTTTGCGTATTTTTCATGCATGGTTGACACTGTAAATATTTGCACGATTTTAAGAAAAGAGGAAAAAGAAAAAAAAATAAACGAAGCCTTTCGTTGAAATCTGTTTGGTCTCCTCCGTCTTCTCCACTGCTGTGGCTATCCTGCCACAGGAACGTTTCAGTTACGTTTGCGGTGTAACCTCCCTGTTTCCTTAACGCTATGCTGACGGAACGCTTCAGTTACGTTTGCGGTGTAGCCTCCCTGTTTCTTTGACGCTATGCTGACGGAACGCTTCAGTTACGTTTGCGGTGTAGCCTCCCTGTTACTTTGACGCTATGCTAACGGAACGCTTCAGTTACGTTTGCGGTGTAGCCTCCCTGTTACTTTGACGCTACGGTGTAGCCTCCCTGTTACTTTGACGCTATGCTAACGAAACGCTTCAGTTACGTTTGCGGTGTAGCCTCCCTGTTACTTTGACGCTATGCTAACGGAACGCTTCAGTTATGTTTGCGGTGTAGCCTCCCTGTTACTTTGACGCTATGCTAACGGAACGCTTCAGTTATGTTTGCGGTGTAGCCTCCCTGTTACTTTGACTCTACGCTAATGGAACGCTTCAGTTATGTTTGCGGTGTAGCCTCCCTGTTACTCCCTGTTACTGTGACGGTGAGTTTCCTCAGTTGAAATTTGGTGTTCTCGTATTGAAATGGTGTCTGGCAAGTGGACAAGTCTTTTGATGTTTTTACACATACAGTAGGATACTGCATTCGCCCTTTTGATGTTTTTACACATACAGTAGGCTACTGCATTCACCCTTGAACACACATGAGTGTTGCACAAACTCAGATGTTCTTTCGTGATTAATTTTAATGCTCTTAAGACAGACAATATGCTTAGTTTTGTTGTCCTCTGGGAACTCTTATTTCCTGTACTCTACATGAAAGAGTAACATTGTGTGTGTGTGTGTGTGTGTGTGTGTTCTTCCTTCAGATGTTGTTTTTTGTGTGTGCAAATAGCCCTGATCACGGTGAGAGGCTCTAAAGTCACACAATGGCTTTCATTCATTAGGCAAAGTGCAGTAAAACATCCCCAACTCCAATAACTCCTCACTGCATGGCACAGCAAGGAGAGAAAGCACTCTTGATATCCACCTCCCTATCCCCCTCTCTCTCTCTCTTCCACCTCGCTCTCTCTTTCTCTTACCCTCCTTCTGTCTGTCTGCCTCTCTCTGTCTCTCTCCTTCTTTCTTCTCTCTCTCTCTCTCTCTCCTTCTTTCTTCTCTCTCTCTCTCTCTCTCTCTGTTTCACTTTTATGGATACCTTGGCACATGCGTCCTGATTGAAAAAAGAAGCCTGCTCTCTTTAAAGAGCCTTAAGGCTGCCGTGAAGAGTGACCTTGGGATTTGTATGTGTGTGTGTGTGTGTGTGTGTGTGTGTGTAGGCTCTTCTTGGCTCCTGTACCAGGGTCTTGGAACGTCTGCGTACACTCGTTTGCTCGTCCTCTCTTCTCTCACCCACTCCCATATGGTGTGTGAATCTATTCAAGGCGCAAGCTGGAAGCTGAATAAATAGCACACACACACACACACACACACACACACACACAAACACACACACACACACACACACACACAAAAACAAAGCTCCATATGTGGAGCTGAATCCTTTCATTGTGGCCCAGCAAGCAGAAGTATACTCCAGTGCGTTGATTTATTGAAATGGTTGTCACCTCTGATGTCCACACACACCCTCGGAATTTGCATAACAGGCTCAACACTCAAGCTGAACGCTTTTAAAAAGAAGAGCAGGGACAAACAAAATTAGCAAGTGACAATCTCACATTAGAGGTGTGTTAGAGTATGTCTGAGGGTGCTCTACTGTGACGTCTGGCTTGTGTGTGTGTGTATGTGTGTGTGTGTGTGTGGGAGTGAGTGAGAAGCGCTGTGAATAAAATCCATCCATGGGAGGATGTATTTAAAAGAGCTTTAGTTTTCCTGTACAGCAGTGCTAAACGATCCCCTGTTCCTTGACCAGCAGCCAACTCTACTTTTTATTCTTTTTTTCTGCCTAAGCTTCAAATCCCAGCTTGGAATCCAGAACCTGTGCGAAACCTTTGGCCATGGTGTGGGCTTTGGAATGGCCAGGAATTCGCCCGCGTCCTACTCCACATCCTTTTGTCCTGTTACTCTAAAGAACTGAACAGAACACACGGGTTCCTTTAAAGAACAGGAATATCAGTAGTGAACAGAACACACTGGTTCCTTTAAAGAACAGGAATATCAGTAGTGAACAGAACACACAGGTTTCTTTAAAGAACATGAATATCAGTAGTGAACAGAACACACAGGTTCCTATAAAGAACATGAAGATCAGTAGTTAACAGAACACACAGGTTCCTCTAAAGAACAGGAGGATCCGTATTTAACAGAACACACAGGTTCCTCTAAAAAACAGGAGGATCAGTACTGAACAGGACACAACAGTTCCTGGATGTCAGGAAGGTTTGCACAACACAATTCACACAGAGAGAATGAGATGGAGAGATGGAGAGACAGAGAGAAACACAAAAGAAGAAAAGAAAATAAGACAAAGAAAAAAAGAGAGGAAGAGATATTGAGGAAGGAGGGAGGGAGAGAGGGAGGTAGGAAGATCAAGGGGAATATAGAGATAGGAGAGACAGAAAGTGAGATTTAAAAGAGGAGATTAGAGGGGGAAACAGAGAGAGAGAAAAGAGAGAGAGAGACATATAATAAGAGAGGAAGAGAGGAAGCTATGGATAGAGAGTGAGTGTGTGGAGGAGAGGAGAGCGCCATCTGTAGGGTGGTCTGTGTGGCGTTTCCCATCTGGACTGGGCTCTGCATGAACTGGGCTCTGTTTGTCCTCACCAGGCCTCCCTCCGTCCTGCATCTCATGCATGTGTGCCTCTTAAATAGTCAGAGAAAGACTTGCAGGGGTTGCAGGACTGTGTGTGTGTGTGTGTTGGTCTCTCTCTCTCTCTCTCTCTCTCTCTCTCTCTCTCTCTCTGTGTGTGTATTGGTCTCTGTGTGTGTGTGTGTGTGTGTGTTGATCTCTCTCTTTCTCTCTCTCTCTCTGTGTGTGTGTGTGTGTGTGTGTATGTGTGTGTTGGTCTCTCTCTCTCTCTCTCTGTGTATGTGTGTGTGTGTGTTGGTCTCTCTCTCTCTCTCTCTCTGTGTGAATGTATGTGTGTGTGTGCCATGGAGCCTTGCCACACTAGCTCTGCCAGACGAACACAAGATTCTGGATCTGCAGTCCATTGATTCTTGCCCAGATTACAGCTGAGGCGTAAAGGGTTTGACCTCTGCTGGACCTGGCAAACACTTCTGCTGGACCTGGCAAAGAGTGGGGCTGGACCTGGCAAACTGCACTGCAAGCGCCTCGTGCTTATTCATCCGGCGGCCATATTTCAAAGCTTTTTGAGCACTTCTCAGGCATCTATTTCGGCAGAAATGCCCGTGCGCAAGGCTTCACGGCACCAACCTTGCTCCAGCGGAGAGATCACAACACATGATTAGCACAATGTCTTCACAACACACCACATGATTTGCTCAATGTATTCACAACACACCACATGATTTGCTCAATGTATTCACGACGTTTGCCGCGGAAGGGGTGTGATATGTGTAGACAATATTGGTGTTACAAAGTTGTTTTAGTTGTGTTATAATGGTAACTGGTATTACAATAAGGTCTACCACAATCTAGGTAATTTAGGTAAGTGATACTTTGAATTCTAGCAATTCATAATTGCTTGTATACTTAAGGAGGTCATGTGCTTCATGGCTACCTCTAATCAGTCAGAGTGATAGCCAGTAAGGCCTACATACATTTCTCAACTTTCAGTGCTCCAAGATGCTTAGTTGAAAAGATATGCATATTTCTTTTTTGTGACCAAAACTGGACCTGCAATCACTTTCAAATTACTGTAGAGCGGTGTATCCCCTCCCCCTCCCCCCTGACTGGCAGAGCTGGCACCCCGGATGCTGAAACACTACTGACTTTGTGATTAGTAGAGGGTGGCGCATCAGGCCAAAACACAACATGACAACATCAACATCAGTTGAGGGCTGCAACTTCACTTTTTAAATGACAATATCCTGGCCGGACTACTGTTGTCAGTGATATAACTATTTGAAATGAATATGATTTCTTAATGTTTAGTGACATATCAGGGCCATTTTATGATTAATTGAAATACATTTCTTACATACGGCTCCTTTAAGGATATAAAATATGTAGATAGGTGTACCCGACCGATTTGAGGGCCGCTTGGGCCAAATATGCCAGGGACGATTTTTCGTCCCAGTGCGTCCCTGGAAAAAGAGTGAGGAGGGGGTGGAAGGAGAGAGGAGAGGGAGAGGGGGGGGGGGGGGGGGGGGGGCGGTGGAGATGAGGATGGAGAGAGTGAGGGAGAGAAAGAGTGAGTGATAGAGGAGAGAGGGAGAGAATGAGGGAGAGAGTGGGATGGGAATGGATAAAAAGAAGAGGGTTTTTATAAACTTGTAAACATAAACAATGTATATTTTTATTTTATTTTGATTATATTTATTTATTTGATAAGGACAGTCCTCACTGATCAACAGACATAAGTACTGAAAATAAACTAGAGCTAGCTGTATGGGCTCTTTTTCACCTGTTGTCTCAGTTCTTAAAATTCTTAAAGGTCATGGCACAGTGATGGAGAGAGACAGAGAGAGAGAGAGAGAGAGAGAGAGAGAAAGAGAGAGAGAAAGGGAGAGAGAGATGGAGAGATAGAGATGGAGAGAGAGAGAAAGAGAGAGAACCCCAGTCAGACAGAGAGATGAGGAATAGTTATGGCTATGGTGAGATCAATCAGAAGCAGCTCTGACAACCACCTGCTCCTCTCTGATCTCTGAGACGAACCTCACACACACACATATACACACACACACACACACAGACACTCACTCACTCACACACACACACACACACACACACACACACTCACACAGCGCTCCACTCTGCTCGACCACCCAGTACATCTCTCACACACACACACACACACACACCACACACACACACACACACACACAGACACTCACTCACTCACACACACACACACACACACACACACACACACACACACACACACACAGACACTCACTCACTCACACACACCACACAGGCACACACACACACACCACACAGGCACACACACACACGCACACACTCACACAGCGCTCCACTCTGCTCGACCCCCCAGTACATCTCTCAGGACTGGAGCGCCCGTAGCTCCAGAACCTTCCATGGTGCGGAGCGTCGCCGCGGACACACACACACACACACACAAACACACACACACACACACACACACACACACAGAGCGGCGCTGATAGAAGTAGCTGTAGGGAGAGCTGTGTCGCCGCGCACACACAACACACACACACACACACACACACACACACACACACACACACACACACACACACACACACAGAGCGGCACTGATAGAAGTAGCTGTGGGGAGAGCTGTGTCGCCGCGCACACAAACACACACACACACACACACACACACACACACACACACACACACACACACACACACACAGAGCGTCGCTGATAGAAGTAGCTGTAGGGAGAGCTGTGTCGCCGCGCACACACACACACACACACACACACACACACACACACAGAGCGGCACTGATAGAAGTAGCTGTGGGGAGAGCTGTGTCGCCGCGGACACACACACACACACACACACACACACACACACACACACACACACACACACACACACACACACACACACAGAGCGTCGCTGATAGAAGTAGCTGTAGGGAGAGCTGTGTCGCCGCGCACACACAAACACACACACACACACACACACACACACACAGAGCGGCACTGATAGAAGTAGCTGTGGGGAGAACTGTGTCGCCGCGCACACAAACACACACACACACACACACACACACACACACACACACACACACACACACACACAGAGCGTCGCTGATAGAAGTAGCTGTAGGGAGAGCTGTGTCGCCGCGCACACACACACACACACACACACTCACACACACACACACACACACACACACACAGAGCGTCGCTGATAGAAGTAGCTGTAGGGAGAGCTGTGTCGCCGCGCACACACACACACACACACAGAGCGGCGCTGATAGAAGTAGCTGTAGGGAGAGCTGTATGAGGGGCCGTCTAGGCCTTAATTCATACTTGGTCTTACACACACTATCATAATCTTGCACATACACTACTATACTCATGCACACTCACTATTATAGTCATTTTACATGTATGTATGAGAGGGTATAGTCGTGTATGTGAGAGAGTATAGTAGTGTATGTGAAGGAGTATAGTAGTGAATGTGAGAGAGTATAGTAGTGTATGTGAGAGAGTAAAGAGTATAGTAGTGTATGTGAGAGAGTATAGTAGTGTATGTGAACGAGTTTAGTAGTACATGTGAGAGAATATAGTAGTGTATGTGAGAGACTATAGTAGTGTATGTGAGAGAGTATAGTCGTATATGTGAGAGACTATAGTAGTGTATGTGAGAGACTATAGTCGTGTATGTGAGAGAGTATAGTAGTATGTGAGAGAGTATAGTAGTGTATGTGAGAGAGTTTGGTAGTGTATGTGAGAGAGTATAGTAGTGTATGCGAGAGAGTATAGTAGTGTATGCGAGAGAGTTTAGTAGTGTATGCGAGTGAGTTTAGTAGTGTATGCGAGAAGATATAGTAGTGAATGCAAGAGAGTATAGTAGTGAATGTGAGAGAGTATAGCGGTGTATGCGAGAGAGTATAGTAGTATATGTGAGAGAGTATAGTGGTGTATGCGAGAGAGTATAGTAGTATATGTGAGAGAGTATAGTGGTGTATGTGAGAGAGTATAGTGGTGTGTGTGAGAGAGTTTGCATGAAACGGAAGGGAGTTTGCATGAAACGGAAGGAGTTTGATTTGTCAGTTCCTGATTGGTTTGTCAATGTCACTTCTCTCTAGCTAGCCAATTAAAATCAAGGAAGGGGCGGGACCTACACTGTCAACAATTTTCGTGTAGACCTAGTGGTGGAGGAAAAAATCAGCCAAGTCCTATGTGACTAAATATTAAACTACTACTGCAAACCGAATGCAAATTAGGCTACAAAGACATGAGGGGTGCCTATTCTATTGTAATTGCCTAGCTACCAGCTCCTTTTGTCTGGCGAAGTCATATTTTAGTGAACTGAGATCTGAAAGATTGCTGCCATTGCAGTTAGCTAGTTAGCTAGCATTCCAGCAACATTCCAAAAAGGACGTGCATTACAGTTTGGCTGGCAGACGTTTTTGGTAACCTTGTCTGCTGTTGCCAGTGACTCGTGAGCCTGTGTCCACATCGCTATTTTTGCACTGGCAGCCAAAGATTCTAGAACAGAGCTCCAGACAGCGCTCCTTTCATAGTGCTGCGGGTCAAGTGTTTATTGTTGCTAGGTTACCAAACTATCTACCAGCAGCATGTCTTTGCTGCCTGGCTTAATGCTAACTAACTAGCTAACTGAAATGGCAATCTTTCAGGACTCAGTTCACTAAAATATGACTTCGCCAGACAAAAGGAGCTGGCATTACAATAGAATATGTCACCCCTTGTGTCTTTGTAATTTGCATTCGGTTTGCAGTAGTAGTTTAATATTTAGTCACATAGGACTTGGCTGATTTTTCCCCCTACCACTAACGTTATGCGAACTGTGTAAATGCTAGGTCCCGCAGCAATTTTTCAGGACTCAGTTCACTAAAATATGACTTCGCCAGACAAAAGGAGCTGGTAGCTAGGCGATTACAATAGAATAGGCACCCCTCATGTCTTTGTAGCCTAATTTGCATTCGGTTTGCAGTAGTAGTTTAATATTTAGTCACATAGGACTTGGCTGATTTTTTCCTCCACCACTAGGTCTACACGAACATTGTTGACAGTGTAGGTCCCGCCCCTTCCTTGATTTTAATTGGCTAGCAAGAGAGAAGTGACATTGACAAACCAATCAGGAACTGACAAATCAAACTCCTTCCGTTTCATGCAAACTCCCTTCCGTTTCATGCAAACTCTCTCACACACACCACTATACTCTCTCACATACACCACTATACTCTCTCACATATACTACTATACTCTCACATGCACCACTATACTCTCTCACATATACTACTATACTCTTTCGCATACACCACTATACTCTCTCACATTCACTACTATACTCTCTTGCATTCACTACTATACTTTCTCGCATACACTACTAAACTCTCTCACATAGACTACTAAACTCTCTCGCATACACTATTATACTCTCTCGCATACACTACTAAACTCTCGCATACACTACTATACTCTCTTGCATACACTAGTATACTCTCTCGCATACACTACTATACTCTCTCTTACATACACTACTATACTCTCTCACATACACCACCGAACTCTCTCACATACACTACCAAACTCTCTCACATACACTACTATACTCTCTCACATACACTACTATAGTCTCTCACATATACGACTATACTCTCTCACATACACTACTATAGTCTCTCACATACACTACTATATTCTCTCACATGTACTACTAAACTCTCTCACATACACTACTATACTCTTTCACATACACTACTATACTCTTTACTCTCTCACATACACTATTATACTCTCTCACATTCACTACTATACTCCTTCACATACACTACTATACTCTCTCACATACACGACTATACCCTCTCATACATACATGTAAAATGACTATAATAGTGAGTGTGCATGAGTATAGTGGTGTATGTGCAAGGTTATGATAGTGTGTGTAAGACCAAGTATGAATTAAGGCCTAGGCGGCCCCTCATAGAGCTGTGTCGCCGCGCACAGACACACACACACACACACACACACACACACACACACACACACAGAGCGGCGCTGATAGAAGTAGCTGTGGGGAGAGCTGTGTCGCCGCGCGCACACACACACACACACACACACACACACACACAGAGCGGCGCTGATAGAAGTAGCTGTTGGGAGAGCTGTGTCGCTGCGCACACACACACACACACACACACACACACACACACACACACACACACACACACACACAGAGCGGCGCTGATAGAAGTAGCTGTGGGGAGAGCTGTGTCGCTGGTCCTGATGAGCTTGCGTCGTATATCTCCCCCCAATAACACGCTCGGAGAGAAGGATCTGAGGTGGGGTTGTAAATCTTTCTGTGTGTGTGTGTGTGTGTGTGTGTGTGTGTGTGTGTGTGTGTGTGTGTGTGTGTGTGTGAGGGGCCCCTCCCTAAGCGGAGGCGGCTCCACTCCTCTGTCTAGCAACATATTGTACCAGATTGTAATTTTCAGATATACAGCCGGGAGACAGCTTTGTTAGACATGGATGGAGCTGGCAGATTTGTGTGTGTGTGTGTGTGTGTGTGTGTGTGTGTGTGTGTGTGTGTGTGTATGTGTGTGTGTGTGTGTGCTTGTGTGTGAGGTTTGCAGATCATTGTTTTATCCCTTGTTCTGAGCCGCTGCTGATCTCCATGTTACGGTCGAAGACAAGAAAGAAAAAAAGAACAGAAGAGAGAAGAGAAGAGAAGAGAAGAGAGGAGAAGAGAAGAGAAGAGAAGAGAGGAGAGGAGAAGAGAAGAGAAGAGAAGAGAGGAGAGGAGAGGAGAAGAGAAGAAAATTCTCCTCGCTCTCTATGGTGAATATGTTCAGCCATATTCTCACTCTCTCTCTACGGTGAATGTTGCAGCGCTATTTTCTCTTGTTGTTGTGTTTCTTCTAGGAATCAGCCTGTGCGTGGTTATCCCACTCCTCTTGTTACCAAATTCACCTGGCACTCTTCCAATCTGTGGTTCAGAAGCCTGTGGCTCAACAGGTCAACGGTCAATCAGGGCAAGGTCAAGAGAGGTGCTGGAGGTCAACCCAAGGTCATGTGGAACCTAGGGAATCACTCCTAGGGCCGACAGGCATCAGTTCATCCAGAACAAACCGAACCCATTTGTTATGAAATGAAGAAAGAGACGAAAACAACTTAATAACCACAAATTAGAAACAATTTGTCCCTTCTGGCTGCGCTGATTGAAGCCCAGACTTCAGTGGCACAGCAAAAGAGGCCTGCCCGTGCCTGTTGGCGCGCGTATAAGCTCAGAGCTCAATGGGAACGCCAAGAGCACACAGGCGGACGGAAGTCGGACGGTACAAGCACGCCGGGCGCTGCCATGTGCTGGTGGCGTTCCCATTGGCCGAGGGAAGGCGCGGTGTGGCGTAGTGGCGTAGGACTGCTCTCCTGGAGCTCGAGAGGAGGTGGCCGTTATCAGGCCAAGATTCAGACCGCGAGCTGGCAGGGCTGCCCGCACAGGGCAGTGGGCTGGCCAAGATTAAAGGGGACCCCCTCCAGACACACACACACACACACACGCACACACACACAGTCTCTGGCTTGTCCTGGCCAGGGCTTGTGTGTGTGTGTGTGTGTGTGTGTGTGAGAGAGAGAGAGAGAGTATGTATGTGTGTGTGTCCATTCTCCAGCCAGAGAGACATGGGCGAAAACGAAACGAGACGTGTCGGCGGCTGCCAAAATAAACGCTTTCTGAGCCGCGGAGAGCTAATCCATTAAGAGGCCGTTACCACGGCGGCACCGTGGCGTCCAATCTCTCGCGAGCAGATCACAGCTCGGAGCGTGTGGCCGCCCGAGCGTGCCTGGCGACCGCCGGCGCCGTCTGCGGAGCTGTGATTAACCGTAGATTAGCTCCGAGCGCCGGGCCACCGGGACGGGACGCCATGGCAACGGGGCCGAACCAGACCGACCGGGTCGTCTGGGCCTCCAGCCCAACGGTCTCAGCCCTGAGTGCCATCGCTACAGAGGAGCAGCACTTCAAATGTGTTTATGATTAACGCAGGATCAGGGCTGTGTGTGTGTGTGTGTGTGTGTGTGTGTGTGTGTGTGTGTGTGTGTGTGTGTGTGTGTGTGTGTGGTTTATGTTTCCTGTTCTCATTTGGTTAGACAAGAGGGAGAAACCACCACGCATATGTTTACTGCATAAATACTGAAAAACACCGAAAGCCCCGCATATGTTCTCCGCAGATGTCAACATGGCGTTCCGCACTCATAACGATGCTAATTTAATTCACTAGTGCAATTCAGCGGAGGAGTCCAGACCAACGGCACACTGATGAATGCTCGGGAAAACGGACAGCAGTCTCGGGCGGATCCGCGTCTCCCCTTTGGCAGCGCAGCAAAGGGGTTAACAGGGCCTGGGTTTGGTCTCTGACTGCGTTAAAATATTCACCTGGATCGGGGCAGGTTTGGGGCAGGACCAGAGGCCCCCAATACTCACCCAGGCAGTCGGGGCGCCCCTGGAGCTCACCCAGGCAGTCGGGGTGTCCCTGGGGGGGGCGTGCTGTGCCTCTGGCATGGTTGATGGCGGAGGTGGCAGCAGATTGACTGATGGCACTGGAGGAATGGCAGCTTGTGGGCATGCATTAGTAAAAGACTGCCCGCTCTGGGGACCGTCCGTGGGGCATGCGTATGGAACATGCGTATGACATGAAAGGCTGTCATTGGTCAGTTTTGAGTTGCTTGGGATCAAACGAAGTTCCTGATTGATGTGTTTTATCATGGGACTCACTCACACACACACACACACACTGGAGCAATCCACAGGGGCATGCACACACACACATATGCACATCCAGATTATGCACATGTGAGCACACACACACACATGTCTGAGTGTGCACGCATGTACACAACTTGTTAAGTGAGCATGCACACTCACATGCTGACATGCGCAGATCCATGAAACCACACGTGCCCACATGAACTCTCTCTCTCTCTCTCTCACACACACACACACACACACACGTCTGTGTGAGCTCAGTCAGTGCTCTGGCCGTGTGCTGGCTGTACAAAGTGCCCATTGTGCTCCTGGCCTTCAGTCATACAGGTGGAACATTGATCGCCTGCCTCCTTCTCCTCCCCCAGAAATGCCCCAACAGCCCCCACTCACCCCCCCCCCCCCACACACACACACACACAAATGCCCCCACTCACCCCAAGACCTCACTTCACCACCCCCACCACCCCCCCACACACATATGCCCCCACTCACCCCCAGACCTCACTTCACCACCCCCACCACCCCCCCACTCACACAAATGCCCCCACTCACCCCCCCCCACACACACACACACAACTGCCCCCACTGACCCCCCCCCCACACACATATGCCCCCACTCACCCCCAGACCTCACTTCACCACCCCCACCACCCCCCCACACACATATGCCCCCACTCACCCCCAGACCTCACTTCACCACCCCCACCACCCCCCCACCCACACAAATGCCCCCACTCACCCCCCCCCCCCCCACACACACACACAACAGCCCCCACTCACCCCGCCCCCCCCCACACACACACACAAATGCCCCCACTCACCCCAAGACCTCACTTCACCACCCCCACCACCCCCCCACTCAAACAAATGCCCCCACTCACCCCCCCCACACACACATGCCCCCCCCCACACACACACACAACTGCACCCACTCACCCCCCCCCCCCCCCCCCACACACACAAATGCCCCCACTCACCCCCAGACCTCACTTCTCCTCCCCTACAAATGCCCCTACTCACACAAACACACACACACAAACACACACACACACACACACACACACAATAGTACTACTAATAATAACAACAATATCAATAAGATCTCGTATCAACAATGAAAATAATGACTTTCCATATTATCAAAACCATAAAATTACAAAACCATAACTCTGTAAACAGAAAATAATTAAATATAATAAATTATATTTATTACGTGCAGAGATACTCATACATGCCTATTACAAACAGAGATACTGAAACAGACATATAACACACTCTAACATATTATATTGTTAGGATAGGTTAGGCCATATGGTAGGGAAAACACTGACTTTCAGGCAGGACTTCAGTGATGTCACTACCTGTGGCTAATTAGGTAAAAGGTGCACCTGTCCTGGCACAAAGGAGGCTCTCAGTTAGTTTGACGATATAATGAGGAAACACAGCACTCAAAGAATCCTCCATAGAAATGTATAGGATAAGTTCATAAGGGCAGTTGTCTACACATATCCCACCCCTTCCTGTAATGTAAGTAACCAACCACATTGTTGGAAATGGCATGATTGACGTAATCTTCCAAAATAGCTGCCCAAAATAACTGCCCTAAGGCCTTACCAAGATGGCCGCCGAGTGGTGCCACCTGGATTTTGATTTGGCTAGAGCTGAGGCCTGTCTACCCTCATGATGCCACATGTAAGTCAGAGGCATTTTGGATTATTTCGTCTGGGATTAACTACCACCAAATGGAATAAAGCTCACACACACACACACACACACACACCTACACACACACCTACACACACACACACACACACACACACGGTTAGGACCATACGTAGGGCAAGTGTGTAGGGATTGGTTAGGTTCTTTCAGTGTTGCTGCAACCTCTGCTGTGCTGTGTGTGTGTGTGTGTCTCAGGGGAACATTTACATTCATATTTATTAATTTATCAGACACTGTTATCCAAAGTGACTCACATATGTCAACTATATCACAAGGGATTACAATGTCCCCGGAATTACTTGGGGTTTAAGTGCCTTGCTCAAGGGCACAATGGTGGAAGCCAGGAATTGAACCCACAACTTTCAGGCTACTGCACGCTAGCCCAGCTCCTTAACCACTACACTACCACCGCCCCCAGGAACACTGAAGCATGTTGTGTGTGTGTGTGTGTGTGTCTAGGTGTGTATATGAGACAAGTGTGATGTGTGTGTGTTTGTGTTTGAGAGGCTTTACAGGGGAACACTGACGCGTGGGCGGCCTGCTTTGACATTCCATCTAACTGGTCGAACGTCGGTCAGAGAGAGGCCCACTGAAGGGAAGATGTGTGTGTGTGTGTGTGTGCACGCTGGTGAGTGCAGGCATGTTTATGCATGTATGTGTGTGTGCGAGCGCATGCATGTGCATACAGTATATGTGTATGTCTGTGTGTGTGTGTGTCTCTCTCTCTCTGCGTGTGTGTATCTGCCTAAGTGTTTTGGGCATCGGGTATTTGCTCAATGCCTCTATTGTTCCTCTGATGGTGTGGAGCTACCCAAACCCTAATATGTGTGTGTGTGTGTGTGTGTGTGTGGTGCGGAGCTACCCAAAGCCTAATGTGTGTGTGTGTGTGTGTGTGTGTGTGGTGCGGAGCTACCCAAAGCCTAATGTGTGTGTGTATGTGTGTGTGGTGCTGAGCTACCCAAAGCCTAATGTGTGTGTGTGTGGTGCTGAGCTACCCAAAGCCTAATGTGTGTGTATGTGTGTGTGTGTGTGTGTGTGTGTGTGTGTGTGTGTGGTGCTGAGCTACCCAAAGCCTAATGTGTGTGTGTGTGTGTGTGGTGCTGAGCTACCCAAACCCTAATGTGTGTGTGTGTGTGTGTGTGTGTGGTGCTGAGCTAGCCAAAGCCTAATGTGTGTGTGTGTGTGTGTGTGTGGTGCTGAGCTACCCAAAGCCTAATGTGTGTGTGTGTGTGGTGCGGAGCTACCCAAAGCCTAACGTGTGTGTATGTGTGTGTGTGTGTGTGTGTGGTGCTGAGCTACCCAAAGCCTAATGTGTGTGTGTGTGTGTATGGTGCTGAGCTACCCAAACCCTAATGTGTGTGTGTGTGTGTGTGTGTGTGTGTGTGTGTGTGTGTGTGTGTGTGTGTGTGTGTGTGTGTGGTGCTGAGCTACCCAAACCCTAATGTGTGTGTGTGTGTGTGTGTGTGTGTGTGTGTGTGTGTGTGTGTGTGGTGCGGAGCTACCCAAAGCCTAATGTGTGTGTATGTGTGTGTGTGTGTGTGTGTGTGTGTGTGTGTGTGTGGTGCTGAGCTACCCAAAGCCTAATGTGTGTGTGTGTGTGTGTGTGGTGCTGAGCTACCCAAACCCTAATGTGTGTGTGTGTGTGTGTGTGTGTGTGTGTGTGTGTGTGTGTGTGGTGCTGAGCTACCCAAACCCTAATGTGTGTGTGTGTGTGTGTGTGTGTGTGTGTGTGTGTGTGTGTGTGTGTGTGTGTGTGTGTGTGTGTGTGTGTGTGGTGCTGAGCTACCCAAACCCTAATGTGTGTGTGTGTGTGTGTGTGTGTGTGTGTGTGTGTGTGTGTGTGTGTGGTGCTGAGCTACCCAAAGCCTAATGTGTGTGTATGTGTGTGTGTGTGTGTGTGTGTGTGTGTGTGTGTGTGGTGCTGAGCTACCCAAAGCCTAATGTGTGTGTGTGTGTGTGTGGTGCTGAGCTACCCAAACCCTAATGTGTGTGTGTGTGTGTGTGTGTGTGGTGCTGAGCTAGCCAAAGCCTAATGTGTGTGTGTGTGTGTGTGTGTGGTGCTGAGCTACCCAAAGCCTAATGTGTGTGTGTGTGTGGTGCGGAGCTACCCAAAGCCTAACGTGTGTGTATGTGTGTGTGTGTGTGTGTGTGTGGTGCTGAGCTACCCAAAGCCTAATGTGTGTGTGTGTGTGTATGGTGCTGAGCTACCCAAACCCTAATGTGTGTGTGTGTGTGTGTGTGTGTGTGTGTGTGTGTGTGTGTGTGTGTGTGTGTGTGTGTGTGTGTGTGTGTGTGTGGTGCTGAGCTACCCAAACCCTAATGTGTGTGTGTGTGTGTGTGTGTGTGTGTGTGTGGTGCGGAGCTACCCAAAGCCTAATGTTTTCAGAACGAGTAAAGCCCAGAACCTCCCCTCAGTCTCAGGGTCTATCTGCACATCTCTCTCATATATAACATTTACCATAACATGTATTACATTTATCAGGACATTAACATATGTAACATTTACTGCATTAACATACTGTATATGGCATTTAAATTAACATAACATTTACTACATGCTAAAGATCCAAAGGAAAGAATCTAAAGAATCAAGGCACAGGGCGACTAGGACCTGTTCGTGCAGCGATAAGTACTGCTCACAATGCGACATGTTTGTGCAGCAATAAGAACTGCTCCCAGCGAAATTAAAGCAGCACGAAAGAGTTTTTTTCTTTTCCAAAGTCATTGTAATGGTGTGATAATTCCAAATCTCCATGTTATTTTCCCATAGGAAAAATCTCAAGATACTGGATCTTCTTATATGGGCAAAGATGGTAGCTTTTTTGTAGGCGAACTTCAGAGGTCTATGGCTGTATTTGTAGGTTAAATGTTAATAGCTTAAATGTTATTCTATTGCTGTAAGTCACTTTGGACAAACACATCTGCCAAATGAATAAATGTAAATGTAATCTAAACTATCTAATCACTAAGAGAGGGATAATGGATTATGTATAGAACGCCGGTCATTATTAGGAAAATAAGTCCCGATAGGGTGAACCAGACCCCGATGCGCCAGCGGAGCGGTCTTGCTTCGCCTTGAAGGGACTTATTATGACCACCGCGCAGCAAAGTGGCGGTCATATAGGTTTAGTCAGATTTTTTTTTTTCTTTTTCGCATGCCCAAATTTCCGTCAAGGATTCCCAGGACACTGAAAGTATCTTCACGAAGTTTAGCGTTTGCAGCCATCTTGAATTTAGTCACGATAAGTCGAGCAACGAGTAAGAATGAACAGGTATGATAAGGGATCTTAGCAGCAACTGGAATCCATGCATTTCCACTGAATTATTTTTGAAATCTGATCCCTTATCATACCTGTTCATTCTCACTCGTTGCTTGACTTATCGTGACTAAATTCAAGATGGCTGCAAACGCTAAACTTCGTGAAGATACTGTCTGTATAAATCGTCTTGTAAGTAAACTACCAGTGCTTTTTCAAAGTTCTCAATGTCTCGTTTTAAATGTCAGGGCCCTCGGAAGTCTACCAATGAAGTGTGGAGATACATTGAGCCTCGTAAATGGTGTAAAACAGTGATTTATTTGCATGGCTAGCCCGATGCCGAAGCACCACTATTGAAAAAGCTGTTGGTAGCATCGGCTAACTAGCGCCAGATTTTGGAGTGCAGGGGACAAGCCGAGATGGGCTATGAGACAAAAGTTCACACTCGGTATCATGTTTCAACACACTTTAGGTCAATATCACACCGGAATTCTCCTTTAAAGGTGCTCTAAGCGATGCTGGGTAACGTCCCTTCTGTTGACCTTCAAACAAAACAGAGAGCTAGCTCGCTACTTCCTCCCCCTCCCTCCCGTGCTGCTCCCGTGCAATTGAAACTCTCCTAAACGCGCATCTCATCTGTGATTTGCTGGAGCAGTTTGTTATGTTTTTATGGGCTACATGTAGGTTTGCCCAGGTTGTCTTTGTTGCCGTTTTTGGAGCCTGGGCTGTCCACAGAGATCACATTTTTTTACAGTGTATTTAAGACACAGAGTTGGTTAGGTGATGTTTGCAGTAAGTGACAAAATGTTTTAGCCTAAAAAACGTGTGGCATCGCTTTAATTGCACCATTAATTGCATTTACTTCATGGAAAAAAAATAGTTAATCAGAGATGTTACAGAAAGTGTATTCAAATTATTCATGCCTTCATGAGTATGCAATGCTTTTCCTCTTAATGTACTCACCCTACTCTATTATGCACTACATCTTTTTACCTTTGATAGCCGGGCAGGGCATCGAATAAAAACTGTTTTTTTTTTTTTCGTTTTTTTTGGTATCAATTTTGGCAGACATTGTGGTATTGCCGCAGGTATATTGTGCATAGCATTCACTACTTCTATAGTAACTTAAACAAGCTGCTAGATGAATGGTTGCACGCATTCTGTAGGCTTCGAGTACAATTGAGGCTGCATAGATGACAACCTGAAAAGGGATATCTGGAAAAGACAGCGCAGTCTTAGAAGGCTGCTCCAGTAAAAAAATAAGACGGTCTTCTTTCCACTTTCCATATCTTTTGTAAAGGGCATTGAAGTGTCGAATGACAGGTTCGTCAGGTTCAATGAAAGACAGAAGGATTTCTGGAATTTCATGAAAAGACTCATGCAGATTATTCCATTTTTGATGAGGTCTTTTGATACCACCATTTACCATGCCAGAGAATACCCTGTGTTCAGGTTTAAAACATCCCTTAGCAATGCCATAAGCTACTGTTGCATCGATCGCGCAGTTCCATGGGGAATAAAGGATGATGTCTTTGATGGAATTTTTGGTGAACAGGTCTTCTGTTTTCATTAGGTTGGCAGTTATTTCCCCGTGGGCCACAAACACAATGTGTATATCCTTTATGTGATCCCTCTTTTTAATCTCATCCCTAAATGTTGTGCATAGCTTCTTGAGAAGGACAATAAAAGGATCTTGATGAGATCTGTCCTTTAACCACTCGGCAACAGTGGGATCCTTGCAGACATATTGGTAGAAGTCAATTAAAATCTGGTCGTCACTGCTCTTGGAGTCTTTGTCTTCCAGAATTTTGATGGTTTTTTTTAACTTTGTCCAGGACTTTAATGTTCTTCATGAAACACGATTGAGATGTGAGAAGTGAATAAACGGAATTAAATTAAACTATTGGGAGCAAAATCTGGTTGTAGCAGACTTTTCTCTTACTTGTTACTATTTGCCTTTAGTCCTGCTCCCAGTTTTAAATCAAGGATGTGAATGCTTTGACTGCACTCTCAGAAGTGAATACCTGGCATGATCTCATGCAGTTGTAATCAAAATGGTAATTCCTATCAGTTGGCGCCAATAAGCTTTTGGGTGCTGAATTTAGAAAACCTCATATTATGCACTATACTGAAACTTTGCATATGTGAAGTGTTTTATATATATATATATATATATATATTGATATTGTTACCAATAATATTATTATAATATTATAATAAATAATATTAATAACCAATATCAGAATTTCCCTGAGCACAAAAATGATGCGTTTGGGAATAATATCTCTAACACACATGCACCTGTAAATACTGATACGTAGTATGACCTCTAAAATGAATGCAGAACTTAAAACATACTTTATATCATCTAGAACATTATTCAATCGTGTTGCGTCGTTAATGGCTTCTCGCAGATCATTTGCTGTGACTGTCTTCACGTGTGACCGCAGCCAGGAAGACGTGCTTGCCTTCGGGTCCCTGTGCTCCCAGATGCCCAGATGAAACTCCTGATGAAGTCCAGCTCCAGCTCAGTCCCACTTTCTCTGGCCAGTGCTGCCATTAGATGCAAGATGATCTTGCTCCCCTCACTAAGGTTAGTTAGGGTCTCTGAGGCCTGACACGGGTGCAGATCCAGTCGGGTCAGCAAGCGACTGGCCTCCCGAGGCAAGTCTACCTGGAGCAGCTGAGAACACAAGCCGTTGATGATTTCCATGGTGTCAAGAGAGGGGCCTAAGAGAAAGACGAAAAACATTGAGGAATTAACGAAAATGAATACGCCAGCTTGCTATTACCGGTATTCATTTTGCCAATGAATCATTTTGACTTCACAATTGTTAATTATGTGAAGTCAACTGCCACAGAAATACACCTCTCCATTTAGTGCTCAGCCCTGTGCACCAACACCACCTCATCTTCCGACAACACTATAAGTGTCATAAGTCATAAGCCTAAATGAAGAGACCTGACTTCTCGGAAATTACATTTCACTTTTGACCAGTCCCGCCCATTGTCCATGCACAGAGTATAGACCCTTTCAAGAGAGTTCCATTATCAGCATAGTTGGCCCCAGAAGGCTTCCTTTTTAACATTCCATATGCTATCTTAATGCACGGGATCAAAAAGTATATATACTTAGATTGGGAACCAAATAGAACGTTCAAGCATTGTTTTTGTTTTTATTGTTGAAAGGGTCTATTGGTGCAGACTGTAGCCTGCTCTGAACAGGTTTGTTTGTTTGTTTGCTCATGCAAGCTCTTTAATAAAATGTGCAATAGAATGAAAAAAAAGGGGGAAAGAGAATGATTTCTTTAAAATGCATTTTTTGATATGCTATTGGTCTACTTTACATTTAACAATCAATTCTTCAAATAAATCAAATATTGTTCCATTTAGAAGGGAAAAGTCTTAAGTCTAAAAAAAGTGTTTGTACAAATGTAGAAATCAATCAAACAAGACAACAATATAAAGATGATG
>NC_055974.1:27734870-27737370 GCF_018492685.1 Alosa sapidissima
GGCCCTGTTGTAAGGACACATGGTGCCTGGTTTGATATTCAGGACTAATAATTTATCCCATCTGGCAAGGTCTCTACCAGCACAGCTTATAATAATAATAATAATAATAATAATAATAATAATAATAATAATAATAGAATAATTAAACACAATCTTTGTATGAAATATATTTAGATAATTATTCTGCAAACTTAAATGTGACTGAGATTTTAAAAAATGAGAAGACTCCTGTAAAATAATGTATATTGATGAATAATGTACATATCTGTACAATTAAATCATATAAAATCTGTCAACCCCAAAAATAAACTGATAGAACTGAGAGAACTTTAAACATTGTGAAATCAATCCACGTAGGCCTGTGTGTGTGTGTGTGTGTGTGTGTGTATGTGTGTGTGTGTGTGTGTGTGTGTTTGTGTGTGTGTGTGTGTGTTTGTGTGTGTGTTTGTGTGTGTGTGTGTGTGTGTGTGTGTGTGTGTAGGCCTACAGGATAGGTCTCATCTGAGACTGTGTGTGTGTACGACGGAGTGACATGCAGACAAGGGTCCGAGTGAAGTGTAGCTCATGGATGGGATTGTGTTTGTGTGTGTGTGTGTGTGTGTGTGTGTGTGTGTGTGTGTGTGTGTGTGTGTGCAATCTCATGGCTGGGATTGGATCATCAGAGATAAAGTTTCACAGCATGTCTGGTTGGTCTCTCTGTCTGTCAGTTCTGTCCAGGCGCTGGCATGGAGTCATTGCTTTGTGAGCGACCATGACGCTTTTGGTTCAAATAAAACCCGGAGCGTGGCTCTCTATAAATACCATATAGTCAAACGATGGTGGGTTTTCTCCCTCCATAACTTCATCGCTAGATAAATCAGGCTGCTGGACCCGGCTGTGTGCAGGAACCTGACCGCTGTACGCAGCCGAGGTGTCGGATCAGCCCGATCAGAGTCGGTCTGCTTGCGCGAGCAGACCTCTTGGGAGGTCCGTTTAGTTTGTTTGTTTATATTTAAATTCCACTTCTCTTCCTCGTACTGGTTGCCAGTTCCAACTGGGCTGCAACGGAGTCCTGAAGAGCCAAGTTATGTTTTAGTCTCTGGTCTCCTCTACAGTTCAGAGGTTCAGCACCACCCTCTACTGGACAGATGTGGTATTGCACACAGAATTATAGCAACGTTTAATCCCAATTAAAACTATTCTCTCTCTCTCTCTCTCTCTCTCTCTCTCTCTCTCTCTCTCTCTTTCTCTGTGTGTATGTGTATGTGTGTCTCAGTGTGTGTGTGTGAATGTGTGTAAGTGAGAGATTTTATAATTGATGGGTTTTGTAATTCTAAACAAAGTAATTTAGTGGAATTCAAAGCAGCATAAAGTGCACTTGTGGTTTCAAATAGAGTACAGCACATAAATAAGCAAACAGATGCATAAACAACAACAACAGCAACAACAACAACAACAAATCTAAAGCCTTTGAAAACAATTACACTTGAAAATGTCTGTCAAGCCTGCCATGCTTTGAAAGAGTGATGACATTAAGGTGTTGCTCTCTGGGTAATGCACTCCAACGTAACAGGCCCTTAATGCAGACATAAGCCAATCAGGCATTGAGAGGCTCTGCAGGTGGGACTTGTCCAGAGGGTTCCGAGCCAAACCTGATCCTGGGGAGGCCATGCCCTGGCAGCGATACAGGGAACGTTCTGGAACAGAGAGAGAAGGAGAGAGGGAGAGAGAGAGGGAGAGAGAGGGGGGGGGTGTGAAGCTGAGGCAGTGGTCAGAGCAGCAACCCTGCAGAGGGAGACTCCTCAAGGGCAGACAGGACACACACACACACACACACACACACACACACGTGCACACACACACACACACACACACACACACACGTGCACACATACACACCACACACACACACACGTGCACACACACACACACACACACACACACACACACACACACGCACAGACACACACACGTGCACACATACACACCACACACACACACACGTGCACACACACACACACACACACACACACACACACACACACCACACACACACACACACACACAATCCCATCCCTCCTCCTTCCTCAACCCCTTTGGCAATCATCCTTCGCCGCAGCCTGATCAATACTACACAAGATGAAGAGCAGGAGGGGGAGGGAGAAATGAGAGAGAGAGAGGGAGTGGAGGGAGAGAGAGAGAGGGATAGAGAGATGGAGCAGACGGAGAGATAGCATAATATGGTGGAAGCAAAGCATACGTCAGCAACTTGAATTCACTGCATAATTTAGAATGGACAAAGTCTATTAGGATTGATTTCCTACACAAAGCATTCATACAGGATGAGTCTCTCCTGCTATGCTCTGTGCTTGTTCTCCTTCTCTTCACGAGTGTGTGTGTACATTCTAGCAGCGGCAGCATGTAGGGGCCGATCTGATCTGGCCTGCGTGGCTTTCAACTGATGCGTCTTTTTGTTGGGATTAAGGCCTAGACGTGGAAACACATACACACGCGTGTCCAC
>NC_055974.1:27742370-27744870 GCF_018492685.1 Alosa sapidissima
TGTGTGTGTGTGTGTGTGTGTGTGTGTGTGTGTGTGTATGTGTGTGTATGTGTGTGTGTGTGTGTTTCTCTCTGAGATCGTCTCCCTGTGAACAGCATTAGGGGAAAAATCCTCATTGCTAGCCGGTCGTCTACCAAACCTCGGATCGGACAGAACCATGTTTGCTGTGGCACACCTGCAGAACAAACATTCCAGCAACTCTCATCAATCACTGACGGTCCAGCGCTGTGTGTGTGTTTGTGTCTGTGTGTTTGTGTCTGTGTGTGTGTGTGTGTGTGTGTGTGTGTGTGTGTGTGCATGTGTGTGAAAGAGAGAGAGACGGTAAAGGTTTGATGTTATTTTTTGGCCAAAGATTTTCCCGCAGGTTTCCTGCACTCCTGAGCCAAGAGAAACGCTGCTGTGCACACTGTGTGTGTGTGTGTGTAGTGTGTGTGTGTGTGTGTGTGTGTGTGTGTGTGTAGTGTGAGTGTGTATATACATTATGTGTGTGAGTGTATATGTGTGTGTGTGTGTGTGTGTGTGTGTGCGTGTGTGTGTGTGTGTGTGTGTGTGTGTGTGCGTGTGTGTGTAGTGTGAGTGTGTATATACATTATGTGTGTGAGTGTATATGTGTGTGTGTGTGTGTGTGTGTGTGTGTGTGTGTGTGTGTGTGTGTAGTGTGAGTGTGTATATACATTATGTGTGTGAGTGTATATGTGTGTGTGTGTGTGTGTGTGTGTGTGTGTGTGTGTGTGTGTGTATATGGTTTCACTACAGGATAAAGGAAAAGAGAGGGCATTGGGTTTAGAGATGCACTGTGCTATGCATATGGGACATATCTGATTGGGCACTAGTGTCACGATACCAAAATTATGACTTCGATACGATACCTGCCATAAATATCACGATGTTCGATTCTGAAACGATACTACGGCGAAATCGAAGATATCTGGAAAAGAAAGGACTCATACCTCCTCCAAGTGTATTGAGTAATTTGTGTTGAATTCGGTGCACTTTTGTAGTGTGCAGGTCAATTCTAGGTTCTAAACTTCCTACATAATTATTATTTTTATAGTCAGTAAAATAGTAGGCCTACTTTGTGTGATTAAGTGATTTAAGTAGCTTTAAATAGCCAAACTATGCTAGATCAAGGTCAGTGTTAAAATTACTGCATGCAAATCACTGAATGCTATGCAGAGGGGCCTAATCTTTAGGCCATCTGATGTACAGTATAGGCTTCCCTAGGCCTTCCCGTGTTCATGGGATTTCTTTGACAGTTGCAAAGGGAAAAATGTGAGGATAGTCTTCTTTGCGCCCAGTGTACAAGTACGACATTCCAACCACTCGGGTCTTCGTCAGATAGGCCTACACCATTACCTGTTGCAATATGTCTGTGTGCATTCCTACATTAGCCTACGTCTATTTCTTTGATAACATGATTTGCTACCACGTAACAATAAGCCGCTATTATTATTAGGACTCAACACGCTTTGGTGGTATTATATGCTGTGGGCTTTAATTAGCACATTTCGGGTAGCCTATTCTACATCTGGGCAATACTTATTGAAACAAATTGCAGTCTACATGCCATGACAAATATTACCAGTAGTACTGACCGAACATAAAATAGATTGTTTACAAGTTATGGTAATGTTATTCTGGCGTGAACATTGCACTTTCATCACGTTAGCACCCTATGATTACAGCTCGTTATGTCTCGTCAAAATGATTACAGCTCGTTATGTCTCGTCAAAATTCATTGATGAAGGAAGGTTCGCTTAATCCCAGAGAACCATACTCGTTTCACTTAGGCTAGACTAAAACAGAAGAGAAGAACTTGGCACTAACCATGTAGTCGTGTTTTCTATAGCATATTCGTTAACCTGCCGTTCTTTGAACAAAAATGTTGGGATATGTCTGCGAGGTGTTTAGCCAAGTTCCATGCGTAGCCTACTGCTTTTAAATGACTTTGAAACATATTTCACTAACGGGCCTCTGTGTACCTGATGGCTTGCCTTCACTATTCGCGATGTATCCGAAATAGTTGCAGATTTCACTTCACCTTGTGTTTTATCCACAAGGCCGAGGACGGTCGGCAAAGAACTACTGTATGTTGACGTTGGCTGCGCACTCACTCACTCAGAGCTGCCTGCTTGACACGCCCACTTGCCTAGATGCGTGCTAGGAGCAGTGAGAGCAGCAGTTCACGCAGACACAGAACGTTAATTTTAATAAAGTATCGATTCTAAAAACGTCGGAAATCGTATCATTTTTTGCGTGAAGGCATCGTGATACCTTTTTAGTATCGATACACCGTGCAACACTATTGGGCACTATGCTATGCTAGTTACAGGACTCTTCATAATGCTGCAGAATGCTCCATTCACTTGAATGGGCCTTCCCAACGTTCACAGGTCTGATATTTCTTGATAACGATAGCGTTGCTAAGTATAACAGACCGCTGTCAAGGAAAATGTGTTTTGTGCTTCTTATTCACATCTTTCATGTCACTCCGCAAGTA
>NC_055974.1:27757370-27769870 GCF_018492685.1 Alosa sapidissima
GTCAGCAGCCAGAGCAGCCCCCCCCCCCCTTCACTATTAGAAACATTACACAAACAGGCATTTGCATTCACTTTCAATGCTTTAATTGAATAATCCCTTTTATGGACTGTACAATTCTCAGATCTCAATGGGAACTAGTGATCTGGTTAGGAGAGGCATTCCAAAAGGACATGAACTACTTTGTCTTAAAGAGGAAGAAAATGGACATAAGAGAGAGAGAGAGAGAGAGAGAGATGACTCTTTGAACACACAAACACACACACACACACACACACATTGAGTGACAATGATGTCTGGCATTTCTGACATTTTTGAGGTCTCTCATGCAATGGGACAAGTCTAACATAAAAAATAAAATAAAAAAAAAACACAGAAAATCATTCATCGGCCGAAATCAATAAACACAACAACATTATCCATCCAACTATTTCTCTATCTCTCTCTCTCTCTCTCCCTCTCTCATACACACACACACACACACACACAACAACAACATTATCCATCCATATTTCTCTATTTGTCTCTTCCTCTTGGGCCTATTATAATGAATGAATCCCATCAAATGCATTTTCCTGCGCTCATGTTAAAACAACAGGCCTCTGTTCCTCCAGAGCCGTTTTAGGGAGAGTGTGTGTGTGTGAGTGTGTGTGCGTGTGTGTGTGTGTGTGTGTTTGTGTGTGTGTGTGTGTGGGCTGTGTGTGTGTGTGTGTGTGTGTGTGTGTGTGTGTGTCTCTTTCTCTGGAGTCCTCCACGGGGTTTTGGGTTGGTGATGGCCCATTGTGTTTCATGGATTAGGGACACCTCCGCATGCACACACACACACACACACACACACACACACACACAGAGCCAGCTCTTGTGACCGGGAGAGAGGAGAATGGGCCCGTTGGCACGGCTACAGGCAGGCCGCCATTAACGAGCCTGTTTTCTTTTGTCAGAGCTTCGCCGCTGCTGCTGCCATTTTGTTGTTGTTGTTGTTTTTGTGTTTGTGTGATGGAGGGAGGGAAGGGGGGGGTGAGTTTCAAGAGGAGCCATTTTGGGGAGGTCTTGGTGCTTGTCTAGTGGCGGTCCCTCCAGAACCCTGTAATGGATGTGAAAAAGCAGGCGTCTGTTTCTATGGGAATAAGACACATTTGTAAACAATGGCCACGACTCCAAGCGGCACAATGACACGATAATGCACCTCAAAGAGCACAAAATGGTCCAAATGTTATCAGTGACAATGAACGAAGACATAATTGCTAATTACAAATTCATAGGACCTCAAAAAGACTCATTTATTTATTTATTTTTGTAAAGCCTGCATTATAACCGCCTTGGCTTGCAGACTCTGTTTTTTGCCTGTTTTTCTGCACTGGATGGATTGTGCTGCTGATGGCTCTGACAGCAGTGGCTGTGTGTCTCTCCTAATCTCCGCTGCCTACAGGTCCACCCTGGCTTGGCTCCTCAGGCTGTGCTGAGGTATTTTGCTGAGCGGTGTCAATTTTTAAACGCTGCGCGGTGCTGCGCTCGCCTTTCTCGCCGTCGCAGAGGGACGTATCATAAACGTGCGAAAGCCCTGCCAAGTCCTGCGGCCCACTCTTAAAGGCAGTGATAATGGAACTGGCTCGCCTGCTTGCTCGCTAACGCGCTAGCCAGCGCACGCGCGTCATGCGGTCGTGTCCTTGACTTTGAAGCCAAGCCCAGGAGATGAGCCGTACAGTATGTCCGGAGAACTGTCTGCTGCTGTCTAACTATCTAATGTGCGTGCACACACACACTCTCTTTCACTCTCTCTCTCTCTCTCTCAAACACACACATGCACACATACACACACACATGCACACACACACACATATGCACACACACACACACACACTCACACACACACACACACACATAGAGCCATGCAGTATGTCCAGGGATCTCTTTGCTTGATGGTGGCCTCTCTCTCTGAGCTCATCACTCATGGCTATCCGGAGACTCAACACTGGGAGTCTTTACACAGCGGCTGCTCGCTTTCAGGAGGTCAACTGAACTGACCTTTTTAGATGTCATATGATTTGGGTCACCCTTAAAGCCCTTTATCCGTGTTTCTCTCATTGTTGTTGTTGTTTTTTTTAACAATACACCTTCCCTGTGATCCTTATTCTTTTAATGGCTTCCCTGTTACTTATCTTAACGAGGGGTCTCCCAACATTGGCCAAATTAGAAGAGGAATTATGGTATGTGTGTGTGTGTGTGTGTGTGTGTGTGTGTGTGTGTGTGTGTGTGTGTTTGTGTGTGTGTGTGTGTGTGTATGTGTGTGTGTGTAGAGCATCTCCAGCCAAAACTCATTAGACCAAACTTTGGCTGAAAGTGCTGTTCATTAAGTCAAGGTTAAGCAGTTAGCCTCTCTGTCTGCTCTCTGTAATGAGAGCCAGTGGTGGCTGGCGTCAGTGATGCTACGATGATGCACTCTTACACAGTGTGTGTGTGTGTGTGGCAGTCATTCTCCTGGTCTGCAGTCTCTGATGGAGTGATGCTATGCTAACCCTACTGTACATCAGCTAACCTTTATGTCTGCAGTCTCTAATGGAGTGATGCTATGCTAACCCTCCGTCCATACAGTGTGTATCAGTTAGCCTTTGTGTCTGTTGTCTATAATGAGAATCTACCACTTGCAGTATAAGTCAATGCTATGCTAACCTTCTCACATATTGAGTAGTCAGTTAGAATGTCTATGTTGTTTACAATAGATATTGCTACGCTAACTCACTACGTTAAACCCTCGCTCTGTGTCAGTTGTGTCTAGGGCTGTCACTTTTGTGAAAAAATCCTGTTTGATTTTTGAGACATAAGTGTTCATTGAATCGATTGTAAAATGGATTTTCCATGTCTAAAGACGTTTCCATTTTCAACAGCAAATATGGGCCAATCCACAAACAACTAACAGACATTAGGACGAACGTAAAGAGGGCGCTTGTAGACGCAAGCCAGCAATATTTCTGATGATTTATTGGCGTGAAGTTTCGTGCACAATGACGAACAGGAGTGCAACATTCTCGAAAAACAATAAGCAGAGTGGACTGCCATAACATCAGTGAAAAAAATTACTGCAGGCTTCAACGTGGCTGTGTTTAGAAATTAGAAATGTCAAACAAATTTCGCCTACGTAGGAACTCACGACTGCACAGTTTGCATAGCCTACCGCTTTGTCCTTCTCCATAGTTTGATCTACCCAAAACCCAAAGTGCTTCCATATCGAACTCCTCAAGTTATTAGGGCTTATCAATCGTCTCTCTCATGTCGCACAGGTTGATCGCGTTGTGCTCCATTTTTGGCAAAACACCAGCAGCACAGCAGCCGACTGAAACAGCTGTTGCCGGTGCGTAAAATTGGTGGGAATTTTCTTTTTAGCTTTCGCAATGCCTACTGCACTTTCAGAATTCTTTATTTTCTTTTTCTGCTTGTTTGTGAGTTTTGTTACATCTATCTTTTTTATTTGTTTAATTCGTTTAACATTAATAGTGTACATATTTGGTTAAAATCGATTCCCTATTTTAGTTCAGTTTAGTTCGAAACTTGTGTTGGTTGGTCCAATTGATTGTGCAAAATGTGTCATTTTGTGTCATCTGTGTCATCTCTGCTGTCTGTAATTAAAGTCAGTACAGTAGACATGCCATGCTAACCCTCACATACATTCTGTGTCAGTTACTCTGTCTGCCTGCTGTCTGTAATCAGTGGTGCAGTGATTGCAATGCTACAGTAGGCTAATCCTCTTTACCGACCGCTGTCAGTGATGTCTGGAGTGGACGGTGCTAGGCTTACCATCTCACATAGGCCTACTGTCAGTGTTGTGTGGAGTGGACGGTGCTAGGCTTACCATCTCACATAGGCCTACTGTCAGTGTTGTGTGGAAAGAATGAAGCGGCTAACCCTCCCCCTGCTGTCACAAGGGACCGCTGCACAGGACGACTTCATTTGCAGGTGGGATGAATGCCAGTGAGTCCTTGGGCCGGACACTCTTCCACACACACGCACACACTCAAAACACTCAAACACACACACACCTTCTATGTGTCCCTCCCTCTTCTGGCCCATTCCACCCCCTCCTTGCTGTCCTCCTCTCCCTCTCCATCTTGCTCTCCTCCCTTTCTCTCTGTTGTTCACTCGTTACCTGTCTCTATCTTTCTGTCATTATTTCTCTCTCTGGCGTCACTCCCTTTCCTGTCTTTCATTGTTTTGCTTTGTCATTATGCGCAATATATGTCTTTCCTGCTGGCTTGCTTGTTATTTCTCTCTCACTTTCTCTCTTTCTCTCCCCATCTCTCGCTCCCCTCTTTCATCTCTCTCTCTCTCTCTCTCCATTCCTCCCACATCTGCCCTTCTCTCCAAACCTTTTCTCTCACTTCCTCTCCCTCCTTTGCTTTTCTTCTTCTATCTTTCACCCTCTCCCACCCTCCTTTCCATCTCCCCCTCCTCTCTCTCTCTCTCTCTTTCTCTCCCTCCCTCCCATCCCCTCATCTCCCCCCTCCTCCCTTCCTCCCCTTCACCTCATGTCACCCCTGGTCCAGCCTGTAGGAGTGGTGAGTCTCTCCTCACATGCTAAAGCGATCACCATCAATCCGCTCCATCTTCCCCCACCGGACCCCTCCACCCACCCCCCTCCCCTCCACGCCCACTCAGTGCCCCCCCCCCCCCCCCCCCCCCCCATATGGGGCCCTCGCTCAGCCCAGGAGGGAGAGGGGGTGCTGAGAGGGCTGGAGACGCTGCAGAACCGAAAACCTGAGCTGGATTCTGGGAGGACACACAAGAACACTGGAGAGCATGGGTATCCTGGGAGACCACCACAGAACAAGAACACTGGAGAACATGGGTATCCTGGGAGGACACACAAGAACACTGGAGAACATGGGTATCCTGGGAGACCACCACGGCACAAGAACACTGGAGAACATGGGTATCCTGGGAGACCACCACGGCACAAGAACACTGGAGAACATGGGTATCCTGGGAGGACACACAAGAACACTGGAGAACATGGGTATCCTGGGTATCCTGGGAGGACACACAAGAACACTGGAGAACATGGGTATCCTGGGAGACCACCCACACACTTCCAGACCCGCATTACAGTAATAGAGTGTATAGGATTTAAAATGGAAAGAGAAACCTGTGCACACACACTTTCATACACAGAGCAATCACACACACACACACACAATAATGCAGTATACACAAGACGATTGCAGACAAGATATAACATCATGTTACATAGACACACAGTACGCACGCACACACACAGTACACACACACAGTGTACACACACACACACACACACACAGACCTGGGTGGGTAACCTTGAGCGTAGGCTGTGTCTGTGGCAGACACTGACAGATGGGCTCAGTCACCATGGAGGGGTCGAGATTGGGAGGTTGGGGGCAGTCGGGGTGGTCGAGGAAGATCCGCGTGGACATTGGGACGTTCCGAGTGGACATTGCATTGAGAGGATACGAGGGGACAATGGATTTGAGTGGACAGTGGGAGGATATGGATCCGAGTGGACATTGGAGGATCCGAGTGGACATTGGGAGGACACGAGTGGACATTGGAAGGATATGAGTGGACATTGGGAGGATACAAGTGGACATTGGGAGGATACGAGTGGACATTTGGAGGATACGAGTGGACATTGGGATATGAGTGGACATTGGGATACGAGTGGACATTGGGAGGATACGAGTGGACATTTGGAGGATACGAGTGGACATTGGGAGGCAGTTGACGTGTTGGAGCTCGCCCTGTATGATAGGGAACAGCTGCTTGGCAGTGTGCGTGTGTGGTTTTGCGTCTCCGTCTTGCACAGCATCCAATGATGAATAGCTCTTGACAGAAGCATCAGGACAAGCTGGAGTTGTGTGATTGACAGCTGACACAGGAAATGACATTTAAAGGGGCCAGATACCTGCTGGGTCCCGCTGTGTGTTTGGGCCCACGCGCTTCAAAAGCCTGGCCGATGACAGGTCCTGTGTGTGTTTGGGCCCGCGCGCTTCAAAAGCCTGCCCGACGACAGGTCCTGTTTGTGTTGGCCAGCCCGCAGGAGAGATTAGCCAGATCGAAGTGTTTGTTTAAAGATATAGTGTAGCTCTCAGTATTTGAATTTCATAATAAGAGCATGAAAGAACATACCACCAAGGAAATGTGTTGCATTGACCATTGTGCCTTGATGTTGGATACTTTCAGACACACTCACACATACACACACACACACACACACACACACACTCTCTCTCTCTCTCTCTCTCGTCACACACACACACATACACACAAGCGGAGGTGTATGCTTACATATTGTGATTTGTCCCTGCAACATTAAAGTACAGCTCTCGTTTCATGTTACACACACACACACACACACACACAGAGGTAAGGGCATATTCGTGAACCCAGGCAACTTTGACGTCAAAACCCATTTTTCACCCCCACTGTTCTGGAAGGTTCTGCGGCGACTGATGGCGAAGGAAAACAAAACTTGGGCGTGTGTGTGTGTGTGTGTGTGTGTGTGTGTGGACATGTCAGTAGCAAGATAAACGAGCGCTATCAGCTGAAAACGGCACTCCCAGAGAGAGAGAGAGAGAGGGTGTGTGTGTGTGTGTGTGTGTGTAGAGAGAGGAGTGGACTCGGGAGGAAAGAGAGAAAGAGGGAGGGAAAGAAAACAAGAACATAAAGGAGAAAGAGGAAGAAAGGAAGAGAGGAAGAGAAAGAAAGAGTGGTGCATAAAAAGGAGAGGAAGAGTACAGAAAGGAGAGGAAGAGTACAGAAAGGAGAGGAAGAGTACAGAAAGGAGAGAAGGAGTACAGAAAGGAGAGGAAGAGTTTTGCATCCCTCTGTAAAAACTCCATGGTCCCCTTTGTAGCAGTTCATGCTCTCACTATCATACACACACACACACACACACACACACACACACAGACACGCTCACACATAGACACACTCACACACACACACACACACATAGACACGCTCATACACACGCTCACACACACACACACACAAACACACACACACACACACACACATGCACACACACACACACACACACACACACACGTTGCCTCTCTCTCACACACACACACATTGTGTGTTCTCAGTGTTGCACTGTTCCTGTAACTATTAGGAGCAGCTCTCATGAACTCACCTTCAGCATCCGGCTCGGTGTGACCAGACCACCTCTAAATGCCCTCTAAATAATTGTTGGAGAGATTTGTCCTAACTCTTTGTGTGTGTGTGTGTGTGTGTGTGTGTGTGTGTGTGTGTGTGTGTGTGTGTGTGTGTGATGAGATCCCCCTTCCCTGTGAAGTGATTTGAGCGTTGAGAAAAAGCGCTATAGAAATGTAACACGTTGTTGTTGTTGTTGTTGTTGTGTGTGTTTGAGTGTGTGTGTGTTGCTCCTCAGCTTGGTGCCCATTGCAGCACAACAGTAGATGCAAAGCCTTTCAAATTCAATTGGACTCTCTTAGGCCTGATTCGTAGTCTACTCAAGCTACATGAATTTGAACGCACCAATCTACGCAAGAATTTGTCAGCTTGCGTAGCAGAACATGTTGTCTAATTGTATGTGATGTGACACAAGCGTGAGTGCCATTTCTTGCACAGTTCGAGTTGCACATGTAGACTCTGAGAAGGTACATCAAAACGTGCGTGAGCCTTGTGTTGTCAACTGAGTCCACGTTGCTTGCATAGACGATGAATCAATCCGTATACACCACCGTTAGCAATGACCACCACCTCACAGTGCTCTGTGGAGATAGAGGCTTTAACCGTACCAGGTAAGAGTGCTACCTCACCCTTACATCTTAATGAATACACCGTACCAGGTAAGAGCGTTACCTCACCTGTGGTACTTGGTTAATGAATACACCGTACCAGGTAAGAGCGCTATAACTCACCTGTGGTGCTTCATTAATACACCGTAACAGGGAAGAGTGCTACCTCACCTGTGGTACTTCATTAATGAATACACCGTACCAGGTAAGAGCGCTGTAACTCACCTGTGGTACTTGGTTAATGAATACACCGTACCAGGTAAGAGCGCTATAACTCACCTGTGGTGCTTCATTAATACACCGTAACAGGGAAGAGTGCTACCTCACCTGTGGTATTTGGTTAATGAATACACCGTAACAGGTAAGAGCGCTACCTCACCTGTGGTATTTGGTTAATGAATACACTGTAACAGGGAGGACTGTGACTTCACCTGTGGTGCTTCATGGGGATTTTCCTCTACAGTTTGCATCATTGTCCAAGGAGCTGGCTCTGTGCCTTTTGTTTTGCGTCCAGTGAGGTGATAACATGGCTTGCTCTCTGTCGGCCATCTTGAGTGTGGGAGCGCAGGGGGTTAACTGGATGCGTGAGCGTTTCTCCCTGTAAGATAAACCAGCGCTTCGCTCCGCTCCACTTCGCTTCGGACGGCCTGGGAATGATTAGGAGATATCTGCCTGATTGGAGGGAATGAGGCGGAATACCACAGGCAGCTTCAACGTGATACATGCCCTTGGGGGAGAGACAGAGATAGAGAGAGAGAGAGACACACACACACACACACACACACACACACACACACACACACTTACAGAGAGAGAGTGGGAGAGAAACACAGACACACATACACTTACAGAGAGAGAGAGAGAGAGAGAGAGAGAGAGAGAGACACAAACTTACAGAGAGACACACACACACACACACTTGCAGATAGAGAGAAAGAGAGAGAGACACACACACTTACAGAGAGACACACACACACACTTACAGACAGAGAGAAAGAGAGACACACACACACACTTACAGACAGAGAGAAAGTGAGACACACACACATACACACACTTACAGAGATAGAGAGAGAACAAGGGAGAGATCCTGTGTGATTTTTCACTTCTCCTTCACAGAATACCAGCGGTGTAAACTGGAGTGCAGGAATGCAGCGTTCACTGACAACGCTCGAGATTTTAGGTATGCAAATGTATAAATGCCCTGGCCATGCACACTTGGGTGGTCTCTCCCCCCCCCCCCCTCTCTCTCTCTTTCTCTCTCTTTCTCCCGCTCTCTCTCTCTCGGCCTTGGCGCTTACAGTTCGGGTGAAGGGACTGTTCAGATGGTGTATGTGTGTGTGTGTGTGTGTTTTGCGGAGCAGCCTGCGGGGAACTCGTGACGCGGGCCATAATCTCTGGCACGCCTCGGCGAAATGAGTCATCGGATCTCACAGATGTGGAGCGGATGGAGAAGACTCATGCAGGGAACGAGGGATGGAGAGAGAGAGAGGTGGAGAACGAGAGAATATAGAGAGAAATGGGAAAAAATACAGAGAGATATAGGGGATGGAGAGAGATAGAGAGAGGGAAAGAAAGAGAGAGAGAGAACCTTGCACTGAAAGAAAAATCCCCCCTTTAATGAGAGATTGCTCTTGACTTTGAAGCCTCTCCAACCTTGGCTCAGAATACTATTTTAAATAATGGATTGTTCTGGAGTATATGGTGTGTGTGTGTGTATGTGTGTGTGTGTGCATGTGCGCATGCGTTCGTGTGTGCGCGCGTGTGTGTGTAGGAGGTATGACTGAGGTATACTCCACAGGAGGCTATGTGTTGTTTTGGCTGATTTATTTATTTACCTCTCACAGCGTTTGGGGAGTGTGTGTGTATGTGTGTGTGTGTGTGTGTGTGTTATATCCAATCCCCTCTCTCAGCCCAGTGTGGAGTGTGAGGCGTGCCAGGGCCTCTCCCGGGCCAGTTGGGTTTGGTGTGTGTGTGTGTATGTGTGTGTGTGTGTGTGTGTGTGTGTGTGTGTGCATGCCAGGCCCTCTCCCAGGCCAGTTGGGTTTTTAATTAACCTGTGTGGGACCCACCCCGTCTGACGAGTGTGCCCCGTTAGATAAGGCTCTATATTCGATTGATGTATTAGGCGCGGTTGCAATTTCCATAGCATTAGCGTTAGCAAGTCCCTGGTGCAGGCAGGTGAGGTGAGTTAGCTTAGCTTAGCGTAGCGTAGCACAGTGGCCATTAGCGCTGTGTGAATGTGTGTCTGCGTGTGCGGCCTCAAAAGCCCCCTCAGTGACGCTAGCGGCAGCTTCCACTGAGCTTCAGGCAATTAACATGAGCTAACGGAGATTTGAGAGAGAGATGGGGACAAAGCAGTGAGAAAGAGGGATTAGAGGGAGTCGAAGAAAAGTCCGGAAGGAGAGGGGGAGAACAGAGAGAGATGAACTACTTAGTTTGGAAGGTCATACAGGTCATGCGGGCAATGTCAAGGTCCTGTACTCCCTTCCAAAGGAACACCATTTTGGGTAAAGTTTAAACTGTTACTCTAAACTAACATAGAGATGAAACATCATCATGTTAAAGCAGAGCATGACATCATTTAGCTTGTGTCTCTTCATTCCTCAGTTAGCATGTAGTGACTTTCTTTTTGATTGCTTATGTGTATTCATGGGCCTGCAGGCTGTGGGTGAAATGTATGTAATGTTGTGTGGGGCGTTAAATGGTGATGTGTAGCGCCCTCGTCTGGCAAGGAAGAGAAGCGCGGCTGGGTGAGGGTGCCAGGCCCGGCGGCGCAAACACAAAACCCCATCCCATAATACCCCATCCCATAATACCCCACCAGCAGCCATCATCCATCTCAGCTGACAGCTCTCAGCGCTGGCCAGCTCCCAGTTACCCTCCCTCCCTCTACCTCTCTCTCTCTCTCTCTCTCTCTCTCTCTCTTTCTCTCTCTTTCTCTCTCCCGCCATTTGGTTGCGTCCTCCCTCCCAAAAATTCAGCTCATATTGTGATAATTTGGTCGCTCTTCTTGCTTTCCTCCTCTTTTCTCTCTCTCTCTTTTCTGTCTCCTCTCTGTTCTCTCTATCTCTCTACTTCTGTCTCTCTCTTCCCTTGTGCTATCCCTTCTGCCACTCATCCTTTTTTCCTTCTCTCTTCATCTCTTTTCTGTTCCATTCCATTCTCCATCCTTCTCCTCTCTCTCTCCTTCTCTTTCTCCTTCTCTCTTTCCTTCTCTCTCTCTCCTTCTCTCCCTCTCTCCTTCACTCTCTAAAGATCAGCTCATACATACCACAACAAACTACTTCTTTCTCCATTATTTTCTCCATCTCTTTCACTCCCATCACTCTATCTCTGTCGCTGTGTGTGTGTGTGTGTGTGTGTGTGTGTTTGGGGATTGTCTCTCAGTCCTTTCACTTCCTGCTCGTCTCATTTGTACCCTTCTCTCTCTCTCTATCCCTCTCTCTCTCCATCTCTCCCTCTCTCTCTCCATCTCTCTGGTTGTGGTGTAGTAGTGTGTGTACTGTATGTGGATGTGAGAGCAGGCTGGTAGGATAGCAGCAGAGGTTTCATTAATATGGACGCCACTGGCACACCCACATGAGATTTTGGGAGGTGGAGTGTAAGTGTGTGTGTGTGGTTGAGTGTTTGTTGTTGTGTGTGTGTGTGCGCGTTTGAGTGTGTGTGTGTGTGTGTGTGCGTGTGTGTGTTTGAGTGTGTGTTTGTGAGTGTTTGTTGTTGTGTGTGTGTGTGCGTTTGAGTGTGTGTGTGTGTGTGTGTGTGTGTGTGTGTTTGAGGGGTGTGGGGATTGTTCCATATGCGTTACACCTGCGTCTCCTCTGTCTCTCATGCCAAACTCACAAGCACCGACCCAAACCAGTCAACCCCAACCCCCCCCCCCCCCCTCACACACACACACACACACACACACACACAAACAAACTCACCCGCCCACTCTGGTTGGGAGTTACCGTGGCAACTGTAGAGGCTGGCAAGAGAGGGAGAGGGAGGGGTTGCAGTGAGGAGTTTTTAAAAATCTCAACATGGGAGTTCTCTCCCTCCCTCATACTCACCCCTAAAGACCGACCAACTCCATCCCATCCCTAATCCCCCCTTCTCTCTCTCTCTCTCTCTCTCTCTCTCTCTCTCTCTCTCTCTCTCCTGTGTTGGCAGTGGACAGCAGCTACATAGATCACCAGTAATAATCCAATTCTCACTGATTCTCTCTCTCTCCCTCAATCTCTCTCTCCTGTGTGTGTGTGTGTGTGTGGGGGGTGTTTGTGTGTGTGTGGGGTGTTGTGTGTGTGTGTGTGTGTGTGTGTGTGTGTGTGTGTGTGTGTGTGTGTGTGTGTGTGTGAGTGTGTTGGCAGTGGACAGCAGCTACATAGATCAGCAGTAATAATCCCCAGCATGTGGCACACACGCACCAGAGTAGCGGAGTCAAGGGATGAGGGGTGTGTGTGTGTGTGTGTGTGTGTGTGTGTGAGAGAGAATATGTGTGTGTGTGTGTGTGTGTGTATGTGTGTGTGTGTGTGTGAGAGACAATATGTGTGTGTGTGTGTGTGTGTGTGTGTGTGTGTGTGTGTGTGTGTGTGTGTGTGTGTGAGAGAGAGAGAATATGTGTACAGTGTGTGTGTGTGTGTGTGTGTGTGTGTGTGTGGAGTCGAGGTGAGCAGTGGAGAGCTGACTTCATGAAAGCCAGTCCAAGGCAGTAGTGCTCATTTGCAGAGG
>NC_055974.1:27779870-27782370 GCF_018492685.1 Alosa sapidissima
CGGCAAAACGTCGACATGTGCTATGTTGTGAATACATTGAGCCAATAATGTGGTGGTTGTGAAGACATAGTGCCAATCATGTGTTGTATTCTCGCAGCTGGAGCAAGATTGGTGTCGTGAAGCCTTGCGCACGTGCATTTCCTCTGCTGAGATGGATGCCCGATGAGTGCCCAAAAAAGCGTTGTCAAATGGCCGCCGAGTGGAGGGACTTGCCTAGAAGGACTTTGACGGTGGTCTGTTCACAGAAGTTAATGCACGGTCGAGGTTGTAAAACGGCCCCGATGCGAAGTGCATTAATTTCTGTGAACAGACCACCATGGAGTCCATTATCCCGCTTATTCCACTGTTGCCACTTGCGTTGTGTTCATCTCCTGTTACAATTTAAACGTTTTAATCGCTAAAACTGTCTTGTTTGTAGAGCTAATTTCTTCCAACACATTTCAACTAATTTCTCAACTTGCATGACAAACTGCCGTTACTAGTTCTAAATGGATGGTTGCTACGGCCAAAGGCCAGTCGTTAGTTCTATCTTTCCTGTTGTCAAGCGGGCGTATCCCAAGATTCTGATTAAATTTAGCTTTGAAACATCGCTATTTTACCTAGCCTGCTGTCATCCATCTAGCTAAAAGCCACCTCCTTCATATGCTACAATGTTGCCATGTTCTGAATGTCTGCATTTACAGCTCGGATGCAACGTGACAGTTCATTTAAACTTCACAACGAGTTCGGCGAATTAATATACAAGTGTGATACGGCCAAAAAAATGGATCTACTTCATAGGTGTGCAGATAACATACGGTTAATGGTCGTTCTAAATTACGTAGGACAATGGGAAATTCAACAAAGCAGTGGAATAAAGTTAGTTATTCCTTTCATCTTGATGAGTGGATTTATTAACCAAATGAAACAAACATAATACTGCAAATAAACTTAAAGAGAGTCCTTTGAAATTATAGTTCTTTGTTCCTGGCAACAAAGTTGCCCCATTGACACGTTGACCAGGTGACCCGGTCAGTGACTGTTTCCGCGTACACCCGCTACACCGTCTGACCTGCGTCACTGCACCACCTTAAATAGGTAATACGCCTGCTAGGTGAATGTACACTAAGACAACACAAATTCAGGATAATTAATTTAATAATAATTATATAATTTCAACTTAAATTTATAGCAATATTTATAATATTTAGAACTTATAATAAACCAAACTAAATGAATGGCTCCTACAATTTGTGTGTGTGTGTTTGAGTTGCTCTGGAGCCATGGTTAATCAGGAGCTGTGTGTGAGTGTTTGAATTCCCTGTCATATTTCACTACACAAACAATTGTCCTTCAAGTTTGTCCTTGACGTACCGAGCATAACGTGGGACTGCACACCCATAATTGCAGCTTAATCAGATGGCCTGGATAGGCGACATGGTCGCTGACCGCAGTCATTTACAACTGCACAGAAACAGCAGTGTATCGGCCAGCTGATATGAGCTCTGAGGGGTTTGGTGAGTCAGTGTATCGGCCAGCTCTGTGTGTGTGTGTGTGTGTGTGTGTGTGTGTGTGTGTGTGTGTGTCTGATATGGCGCTCTGAGGGGTTTGGTGAGTCAGTGTATCGGCCAGCTGCGTGTGTGTGTGTGTGTGTGTGTCTGATATGGAGCTCTGAGAGGTTGGGGTTGGGTTGGAAGATATTGTTGCTTTTCCAGCTCACATCCAGCTCCACATCATGTCAGCAGCATAGAGTTGACATTTACCAAGAGAATCCTCCTGACCCCACAGACAGCTGTTGGGGGGGGTGTAGGCTCGCCTGTCCCCTAACAGGATACTGGATACATCAGCAGGGCCTCACTGGAGCTCCAACTTTATGTGGCCTGGTGTGTGTGTTTGTGTGGTGTGTGCGTCTGTGTGTGTGTGTGTGTGTTGTAACGATTCTGTAGCTGGTTGAAAGTTATGTTTTATTTTTCCAAGTAGTTAATTATTTTTTTTTTAAAGGGGTGCCAGGTAGCGTAAGCTACCAACTTTCCAACACAAAAGGTTACAGGAGCACACAGCGAAAGTGTCACATTTATAACATTAACCTATGAGCCCCTTCAGTCAACAGTGAAATCAGAATCAAATTAAATAAAATTGTCTGGCCCTCACCAGAAGCACCACAAGATTCACATACTCATAAACAAAAATCACCATGAATTCATACACTCTACAGTTGAAACAGCACCTCAATGACAGATAACAGGAAACCCCAACGTTCAAATGTCCTTTTGAGTTTTGGCCCATTTAGTACTCCGTAGTTCAACAAAACAATACCATAGTTCGTGAGTTCATCGGCAGTAAATATAACAAAACATAGTCCGACGTCACTTTTTTTGAGTTCAGTTTTGGAAACAAGGAATCATTGTTCTTTCAAAAGGATGGTTGAAAAATATATGCGTATTTCGGAGTAACGGGGAAACGTGGGCATTAGTCAGTGTTTGTGAAACGAAACAGTTCCTCTGGCAAACGATCAGTGTAG
>NC_055974.1:27787370-27788691 GCF_018492685.1 Alosa sapidissima
ATGCTTCACGCACAAATGATAGCCTAGGGCAAAGAGAATGGACATCTCAACATAAGGATTATTAGAAGAAGATGATTTACGGTAAACTTTGTCACACGACATGATAAGCAGTTCTGGCGCTTAAAAACGCAACGTTACATTCAGTCATAAATCATTCAAGCGTAGGCCTAGTGCTCGTCATGAAAAGAAAACAGCAGCTTAATATTTTTCAGGTGTTTAACAGTAGGCCTAGGCGCACTGTTAGCAGTTATGCCGAAGCATTGAATGACTGGAGACTTTGTGAATTTATAGATTGACATAATGAGCTGTCTCTGCGATTGCTGCTTTTGATCAGTTAGATTTATTTGCAATCTCCTGTGGTGGGCTGGACATAGCATTGAAATGCTCGCCCAGATTCCCCTTTCCGCCTTGACCCATTTATACTGGTGGCGGAACGAAAAAACTCGGCAAAATGTCTAGGGGGCTTGGTAGTAAATTTGGCGAGACACTTTGTCCCGCCGTTCTGCCTCGGTCTATGTGAAAGGGACAGTCATTCCGCGATTCTGGTACATAAAATCGCGCCGATTTTGCCACTGTGAAAGGGCCTTATATGTCATTCATGGTTACCCTGCACACTCATCTCTCCGATGCTGATTTTTGTGTAGGCTAGCCTTCATTTTTTTATCTTAATTCATTTTTGTCTTATTCAGGCGTTACAGAACTTTCATGGTCACAAATAATAAAAAATGACAATATAATTTGTTTGTTTGTTCTTAAATTAACGTATGCCTAGGCTACAATGGAGCAAAGCCTCCTGGAATGGGGGATGTGTTTCTGGTTTATCCAATGAACCGATTTCAGGTCAAGTCTATTTACAGAAGTGTAGGGGGATAAATGAGCGGCCCCTCTTCTAATGGCATGACCCTACAAGCGTTCAAGTTCGAGGAAAACTACAGGATTTTTGACAGTCGGATTTGCGTGGTTGCTTGCGGATTTACACATGGATGGAAGGCAGAGAGAAAGGTGTAGCGGAGCTAAAGCATTGACGTTATTGCTAGGCAGAAACTAGCACAAGCTAGTCTTATGTTGATATGTAGCCTAGGCCTAGCCTAATGACTAATTAGTGGGCCACTCAGGCTGATAAATGGTTTTTGGAACTCGTTGGAACTGTCTATATATAAGCCTATATAGGCCTACTTTAATTGTTATCTACAAACCTTTTCAAAGTGCCTGTTTTTTTTCAATTATTTAATTACCTGTGTTATTAGGTTGACATTGTCTGTAGGCTAGGCCTTTTTTAAATTTATACAGGCAACTATTGGAGTGCTACGATACCCAGATA
>NC_055974.1:27801391-27813891 GCF_018492685.1 Alosa sapidissima
GGAACCACTGTGTGTGTGTGTGTGTGTGTGTGTGTGTGTGTGTGTGTGTGTGTGTGTGTGTGTGTATAGAGAGTGTGTGTGTACTGTATGTATGTTAGGATGCTGGACATTTTTGTGACAGGGATCTGCTGGTCCACAAGGGAAGTATTGGATGAGAGACCCATACATGTGTGTGTGTGTGAGTGTGCTTGTGTTTGTGTGCATGTGTGTGTCTGTCTCAGAGGTCGTAAAATGAATCAAGTCGGATTAGCAGTCCATGTGCTTCCTGCTTCTCCACAGTCATATTTGGTAGGACAGCGCCCCCTCATGGAGATGATCATATTAACCCAACATTGGAGCCCAGCCTCTCATTCAAGCACAACACAGCTGCCAATTTATAACAGAACCGAACAGATGAGGGTTCTAACATGATGATGATCCTGTCAGACAAACATACATCTGTGCTCTACTCTGTTCCATCTAGCCTATGCTGTTCTACATCATCTGCAGTTAATTTTGTACGTTTTGTGTTTTTGGCATTCTTGTCAAGGTTGCCATGACTTCGTCGCACAGCCACTATCAGTGTGTTTGTTGTTTTCGTGTCAGTATTGTGGCGAGGATTATAAAGACGACATTGGTGTCTTGTTTATTCTTTTTGTCAGGGGATATGTTGCCAACAAGACAGCTGAAGATGGATTAGTACAACCCCAGATTACTGCGGGCATTTAGGCCTTTTATCAGCTGCTGAAATAGGATAAAAATGGTCTGCCATTTTCAGTCTTGACATCATCATAAAGTAGAATCCATTCGAAAGAGAAACAGGCATTTGTCTTATGTATAATTGCATTACATTTTAATTTTGGATAAGGGAAGGTATCAGTGTATAATTACATCCACTGTGATTATTGACTTATTTACATATAGTGTTTTCACAGAATAATTCATAATCAGAATAACTATATATTGCAGACATCAGGGATATTTCTTACTTTAATCTCCAGAGAACAAAATGTGTCAAAAATAAATTACTGTTTAGGATTATATTCTCCTTTGAAATTATATTTTAAAAGATGCATGTATAAATGAAACGTTTGGGGTGAAAAATATAGAACAAGAACTGTACTGAAACTATCAAAGAGCCACACATGGCAAGCCTTCCCTCTGACGCGTAGAGAGACATCATTGACAGCAAAGCTTCCGTGTCTCTACAGTAAAAATAAAATAAGGAATAGCATGTCAAGAAACGTTAATCAATACTCATCAATAAAGAACATTTACAGGTAAATCATTTCTACTCATGCTGCTGATGAAAAAGTTACTGATAACGAAGGTCAAGTCAAGAAATGTGAAACAAAACACTCATAAATAAAGATCATCTCAAATAACTACTCATAACAAAACACTCATCAATAAAGATCATCTGAAATAACTACTCATAACAAAACACTCATCAATAGAGATCATCTCAAATAACTACTAATAACAAAACACTCATCAATAAAGGTCATCTCAAATATCTACTCATAACAAAACACTCATCAATAAAGATCATCTCAATACTCATAACAAAACACTCATCAATAAAGATCATCTCAAATAACTACTCATAACAAAACACTCATCTCAATAAATAAAGAGCATCTCAAATAAATGTTAAACAAAACGCTCATCAATAAAGATCATCTGAAATAACTGATTTCTACTCGTGCTGCTAATAAAAATGTACATTTTTTATATTTTATTTTTTAAAAGACAGCAAAGCTTCAGTGTCTCTACAGGAGATATCATGAAAGATAACATGTAAAATAGTATTAAAGAACACTCATAAAGATCATCTCAAATAACTGAGATTGAGAATCTACTCGTGTTGCTAATATATATATTTTCTTTACAGCAGCAAAGCTTCAGTTTCTTTAAAGGGTAATATGTCAATCAAGTTTAAAAATGCCTATAAACAAATGATTGGTTAAAATAGAAAATCAAATGTAAAATAAATGAAAAATGTTTTCTTTTCACTAATGCTGATCATAAAAAAGTAAACTTTTAAATGGAAAATGGAGATCAACTGTCTTTCTTACAAGACCCTTTTATAATGATGCCACTCATTACAAGAGGCTTGGGAAGATAAATAGTTTCATCGTGCATCGATTTTTTTTTATTATTATTACTAAATGCTCCAAAATAAACGATTCCATCTGAAGCGTTGCTCAAGACGGCTGAGCCACTGATTAGGTGATGTGCTGTTTGTCCTCCATTCCACCACAGGAGAGTTGGCCAACGAAGAAACTGGAATTAAAAAATGAATCATGGGCTTAAGTAGCTCTCTGCTCCAGAAAGCAATAACACTTACCTTCATCGTTTATCAGCCTTCCAGAACAAATTGGACTGTTAAAAAAAAAAAAAAAAAAAAAAAAGATGAAAACAGAAGAGATTAAAAGAGACAATAGAATTTAAGTTAATAACTAGAAACAGAGAAGGAATTGGGAATTCATGTTAGAGAACTCCCCGGCTTACTTGAACAGTAACTGTCTAAGCCACATGAACTGAAAACTGTTTCCTGACCCTCAGCAGGAAAGGAAAACCCAATTATAACCTCATCTTTTCATTTGTGTAACAAAATAAACTTAGCAGAACTGAGTCTACGATTCGTTTTAAACTTCTTTTTTAGATTTTAGATTACATTTATCACATCTTGAACCCCAGTTATATTATTTTGGTATGCAACTTATATACCAAAATAATAGAAGCAAAGGAACTCTCACTGTTGCATCTGTGCCATCCAAGGTATGCGTTTTATTATTTTCATTAACACGTGCCTGACCAGGGGATCAACCCATGGCCTTGTCATCACATTGATCTACAGGTAGATCTATCTTCTAAGATCGCCATTGCTCAGAAGAAGCGCACTGCTGGTATACCAGTTGTGGGGATCAGGCACAGATGTACTTTGAGTCGTTATAGTTGTTATTGCACCTACTAGCACAGGGTCACTCACCGGATGAGTCGTTATAGTTGTTATTATGCCCACTAGCGTTAGCGCAGGGTCACTCAGGATTAGGCACAGATGTACTTATCGAGTCGTTATAGTTGTTATTGCACCTACTAGTGCTAGCGCACGGTCACTCACCAGCTGAGTCGTTATAGTTGTTGTTGCGCCCACTAGTGTTAGCGCACGGTCACTCACCGGCTGGCCTTTGAGTGGTTTGCTGTAGAAGTCACTCTCCACAGGCTGGCTACCCCTTCTGCAGTCCTTCACCGCCACATCTAAAAAGGGGTCAGAGGTCAACCAGAGAGTTACCAGGACAACAGAAACATAGGGATTTGAGGTGATAGCACAGAGTGTTTTCATTTTTTCCTCTGCTGAGGTTGAGCTGACATCTTGAAGGAGACATGGCTGTTGATTTGAGTTTGTGTCTTACACCCTCATATGAAATAAAATGTATAAAGCTTAGGGAGGGGACAAATGTTAAAAGCTTGGGGAGAGGCATGGAAAGGGAGAGATTTCTAGCAATATGTCGCTTCAAAGAGGGCACACGGGGACAGTGTGGTGCTGAAATCTGGCCTGGCAGCAAGTCTAATACCCCTGTGAGCACAGTGTTTGCCTTGTTAACTACCCCCCGGGGGGGCAACAGAACACTGGCATGGAGGGGCGGACGAGAAGAGAGGAGGACTGAAGAGAAGAAGGAGAAGGGAGAAGAAAGGCGTCTTTTACCCCAGAGGCCCTTTTAGCACTGCATGCACAGGAAGCTAATGTGCACTCACTTGGTGTGTGATGTATGATGTTGATTTTATCTGTGAAAGAGACAAAGAGAGCGAGGTAGAGCGAGGTAGAGAGAGGTAGAGGTAGAGAGAGAGAGAGAGAGAGAGAGAGAGAGAGAGAGAGAGAGAGAGAGAGAGAGAGAGAGATTAAAACAGCAGTCCAGCATTCAGACTCTTCTCTTAAGTCCGAGCCACACAGCTTTCCCCCAGACACTTTCGTTCCACTTTCATATGAAGTCCAGGCGGAGAATCAGTCATCTGAGGGCCACAAACAGGCCGGCTCTGCTCTGCTCTGCTCTGACGGAGTCTATTTTCGACGCAATTCATCATCTCCCTGCTCAGACTTCCACAAGGTGTTTGTTTCTGTGGGGAATTAGTCATCTGATACTTATCCAACTGGACAGAAGATGAAGGGGGATACACAGACAGGACAAACAGAGTCTGAAGGAGAGAGAGAGAAGGGAGGGAGGGAGGGAGAGAGGGAGAGGAGGAGGGAGGGAGGGAGAGAGAAAGAAGGAGTGAGGGAGAGAGAGGGAAGGAGAGAGGGAGGGAGAGAGAGAAGGAGGGAGGAAGAGGAAAGGAAGGATAGCACTTAACGCTGAATCAAAACAAGTCATGCTAATAAAGCAACTTTACATTGGAATTTGATAAGGAGAACAGGGATGAGAGGACAGAGGAGAGGAGGGGATGACAGAGGAGAGGAGAAGAAGTGCAGAGAGGAAGAGAGGAGATGGTGAGAGAATGATGAGGAGATGATGATGAGGAGGTGAAGAGAGAATGATGAGGAGATGAGGTGAAGAGAGAATGATGAGGAGGTGAGGAGATGAGAGAATGATGAGGTGAGGAGAGGAGATGAGAGAATGAAAAGAGAGGAGGGGAGAGGAGAGGAGTTGAAAAGAGGAGAGGAGTTGAGAGGAGAGGAGATGAGAGAGGAGGAGAGGAGAGGAGAGGAGAGGAGAGGATGTGTGAGGTAGTGAGTGATATAGACTTAGAGACATAACACTGTTATGGAGAGAAAGAAAACAACTCTCTGGCACCCGTAGAAATACCATCTCAAATCCTGCACCAAACTTCTGGCACCCGTAGAAATACCATCTCAAATCCTGCACCAAACTTCTGGCACCCGTAGAAATACCATCTCAAATCCTGCACCAAACCTCTGCTGTGCATCTGATATCTGCCTTTCAGCAGTAGAAATGTCCGACAGACCAGCACTGGTGAGCATCTTAACTTGCCCCAGTGCCCATTATGAAATGTCTCTAATTAACTTCAGAAATCTTCACCTTACACCACGTACCACTGAGGGATGCATGAATAACATCAGCCACTAGAGGGCGCCTTTGAAGCACCTCATACTCCTGCACAAAACCAGAAATGAGCAGTTGAGGTGTCTTGGAGCCCTTATTATGACCGCCGCGCAGCGAAGCGGCAGTCATATAGGTTTAGTCAGATTTTGTTTTCTTTTTCACATAGCCAAATTTCCGTCAAGGATTCCCTGGACACTGAAAGACCGGGGTACACGAAACTTGGTGGGCATGTAACCCCACATGGATAGCATGACACCATCGTTTTTCATTTTGATCTGTAGCCCCCCCACTGGACTGGACCCCCCGAAAGGAGGGTAGGGCAGACACAGTTTTCTGTGAATATCTTGAGAACCGTAGGGTTTAGGAGGACCACCTTTTTTTGTATGTTGATCTCAAGGGGCCATGTCAACCCATTCCATAACCACTCATTTCATGTATAGCGCCACCTAGTTAAACACAAAAAAGTAAAAATGAGGTGTTGTAATCGCAGGTATCTGTGACCTAACAAAGTCAAAACTGTACGAAATTGGAAGTGTAGGATCATTATGACACCCTCTGAATGCACACCAAGTTTTGTGGAATTCCGTTCATGGGGGGCTACACAATAAATTAATTTATGTTACTATACACCAACTGGCCTATAGGTGGCCGGAGACAGTTTTCTGTGAATATCTCGAGAACCGTAGGGCCTAGGAGGTCCACCTTTTTTATGTATGTTGGTCTTAAGGGGGCATGTCAACCCATCCCATTACCACTTTTTTCATGTATAGCGCCACCTAGTTAAAAATTAAAAAGCAAAAAATTTGGTGTTTTCATCACAATATCTCTGGCTGACATGGTCAAAACTGCACAAAATTGAAAGTGCAGGATCATTATGACACTCTCGGAATGCATGCTAAGTTTCATGAACTTTCGTTCATGGGGGGCCTTACAATAAAATAATTTATGTGTACATGTAGTGACCGTACACCAACAGAGTTTTCTGTGAATATCTCTAGAACCGTAGGGCCTAGGATGACCAATTTTTTTGCGTATGTTTGCCTCCAGGGGTCATGTTAACCCATTCATATGCACACATGTGCATAAACAGATACACACGCACACACATACATTCACAGTAATCATACTGTATATATGACACATACTCACACAGTAGACATACGTACACATGCATGCACATGCACACACACAGGCACATACACAGGCACACACACACCTGCACACACACACACACACACACACACACACATAAACATAAACATGTACACGCAGACATGCACACAATTCAAGAATTTCTCAGAATTATGAACAGGCAAGATGGGGGTGGGGTTGTATAAAATGAATTTTACATGTGAAATCCATGAACTAATCATGTTTTGGTACTTGTTGTCTAGCAGATACCAGTGAGAATTGAGTGTGCATAATGCAATTTAGTGAGACAGTTAGAGTCATATATGCTTTTCAGCGTGATTTATTTTGTGGAAAAAATGTGCTGGACTGGGCGGCGGTCATATTTTGTACCACTCTGCGGTACATCTAGTTACTAAACTGCTGTTGGGATACTTGGGTTGTAGGACTGAAGGCTGATGTTTACCATAGACGCTGTCATCGTCCTCTCGGTAGTTTATGAGGCTGGCTCGCATCTGACGAAGTTTCTCCTGAAATACAGTCCACAAATAAACACAAGTAAACAAGTAACCTCCCAACACATGACAATATAGCCAAGCTGTGAATAGAGTAGAAAACCGTTAATGGCTGTCCAAATAACTTTGTTTAGCCTGGAAGAATGAGGAAAAATGTTCAACAAGCAAACATGTCAAAATAAAATAAATACAATTCTCATAAATGTTAATACAAGGATACAAGGATACAAGGAAGTTTATTGTCACATGCATATAGTTACTGGAAGTAAGAAATGCAGTGAAATTATGTCTGGTGTCAGCCTATTTGTGCATTAATGGGGGGGGGGTAAAAAGTGCAGTAGAAGAGGGGTTTAGTAGATTAAGTGGCAAGGGCTGCATAAAAAAGGTGGGGGAGGATTGGGATTGGGTGGGGGGCACCAACAAGGAGCACCCAAGAGCAACAGGGGCAAGGAAAAACTCCCTTACCAAGGAAGAAACCTTGGGCAGATCCACCAGTAATTACAGATCATCAGTAAATAAACATTAGAACAGTACACATGTAAACACAAACACAACACAAGTACAACAAGTCTGCAAAGTCCAAAGATATGTGAATAAGGTAAACTTGTAAACAAGAAAATTGGCACACTTGTGTGCATATTTTGGGCGAACGTGAACTAAACGTACTGTATTACTGCCTGATGAACGTTACTGTGAACTTGTTCATTCTGGTGTCTGTGAACGGCACACTCTCTCAGTTTAACTTTGTTCAATAAGGTGCCAGATTTCTATAGAGTCTTCCAGGCAGAAACCCGGATGAGGTCGGTAAGGTTGGGAAGGATGGGAAAAAATATTGTCAAAATGGTGGTGGGCAGTTTATTGTTGACCTGCAGCCTTTGAGTAAAGTGGAAAGCCAAGCTTTCATAAACTTAATTAAGATAAAATAATTGCTGTCTGTGGTTCTAATTTAGAAATAATTTAGAAAAATAATAACTCGCAGCAACATATGGAAAAAAAGAACTATGAACTAGTTAATTTTTGGAACATTTTGAATTATGAACTATGAACTGAACTAGTTCAGGTGTGATTGACGCTGATATATCCGACCATCTGCTTGTTTATGCAATCAGGAAAAAAATAAAACCTCCAAACAATCATGCCCGTCCCTTGGAACTGGAGTGATCAGCTATCACAGAGAAATCCAGATGATATTCTGACTCAATTTCACACAAAACTTAACATAATACAAAACGGTTACAGTACATTTTAAAAAGTACTGTTCTTTCTGTGTCTGTCTCTCTCTGTTTCTGGATGTTTGTGTGTGTGTGTGTGTGTGTGTGTGTGCACATTTTAAAAGTACTGTTCTTTCTGTGTCTGTCTCTCTCTGTTTCTGGATGTGTGTGTCTTTTGATCCCGTGAGGGGTTAGGTGCCTTGCTCATGGGCAATTCAGCCGTGCCTACTGGTCGGGGTTCGAACCGGCAACCCTCCGGTTACAAGTCCGAAGCGCTAACCAGTAGGCCACGGCTGCCCTTGTGTGTGTGTGTATATGTGTATGTGTGTGTGTGTGTCTGTGTGTGTGTGTAATAGTGCACCGTCTCACCTGTTGAACGCTGTCCACCCCCTTCTGCAGACGCTGCCATTGGCTGAACCTGTCGAGGGCGTCGTCTACACTGAGCGTGCCCAGTTTGACTTGCTGCTGCAGCGAGATGAGCTCGTCCAGCCCAGGGGGGCTGTGGCTCGCCACGAACGTGTCGTAGGTGGACGAGATGCTCTCACGCTCACGCACTGCCATACACACACACACACACACGCACAACGAGTTTATACAGAGTACATACAAACACACAAACAAACACACACACACAAAATAGTCCATCCATCTATGGAGATCTGTATTTTGTCATCATAGATAAATAAAACCCTGGCTCATCTGAGTTCCTGCATGTATGTGTAGCATGTGTGTGTGTGTGTGTGTGTGTGTGTGTGTGTGTGTGTGTGTGTGTGTGTGGAGTTCCTGTATGTAAGTGTAGCATGGGCGTGTGTGTGTGTGTGTAGAGTTCCGCAGTTCCTGTATGTAAGTGTAGCATGGGCGTGTGTGTATGTGTGTGTGTGTGTGTGCTGTATGTAAGTGGATGGATAAGCATGGATAGACTGTAGCATCCGCCACATAAATGGCCATATTATGATATAAGACAAGTCTTATTTATTTTTGTAAAGCGTAGCAGATTTGTTAACTGTTTCCTCATATGGAATAGGCCTAACTCTCCCACTATAAAAGTTGCCTTCTCTTTATAATGTAGGTACTGTTTAAAAACCTGGCCAGGTAGTATTGAGCTCGTTAAGCTCCGTTTTCTCTCTAACCATCTTTATAGTTCGCTAACCACAGTATCCTGATGACTATGGGCGTAAGTCAGTGATCCAGGGCAGGTATAGTCGAAACAGACGATAGGGTCTAGAACTGTCACTCACCTTTTCACGCTTACTCTCACACACTTTTCCTGTTCTGGCCCTATGGCTGCGCTCTCGGAGAATCCCATGTTTGTTTTTTAAATGGGACGCGGGAAGAAAACCAGGAATGAATGGACATGGGGTAGAAGGCTTCTGATAACCTCATTTAGCCTCCTTTAGCCTCCTTTAGCCTACTTTAGCCTCCTTTAGCCTACTTTTCACACTGGATTTATCCTCTTCTTCTCACCCGATATAAGGAATATACGACTGTTTTTTCCGCGTATCCTGGAGATGATTTCGAGGTGAGATCTATCCTTTTTCTTTTTTTTGTGCTTGCGGAGTTTCAAAGACTGTCTTGACACACCCTCGGATTTATGGATTATTATTGCCGTGGATTATTTTAATTTTTGGACATTGAAAATACAGAGTTTTTCCGTGACCTTTTCCGCTCTGTTTAATGGACGTAAACAGCGCTGGTTGTGTTTTTTTATTCCTTTTTTGTTGTGCCGTGTCGGCGGTGTTTGGACAATTATAGACTCCGGCCTATGGGCTTATCTCTCTCTCTCTCTCTCTCTCTCACGTTCTCACCCTCACCAAAGCACTTCAATAAATCTAAGCATGCTAGAGATTATCTGTGAATGTGCGTTTTAATGAACCGATGACGTTAATTTGGTGACAACTCGAGCTGAGCTTGTTACAAGACAGAGGAGACACCTGAGTGTTGCACATGCTGATGCATCCAAAATATAGAAAATCTCATTGAATATCCACACACTAGCTCCCCTTTTCACTTGTTTATTAGGGGGGATCACATTAGCCAGCGGCAAGCGGCAGGTTTCCTATTGTTCTCTATGTTTCGGCAGCGAAACGGTGGCAACGTTGGCGTAACGCTCCTTGATTTTCTACATGCTGATGCATCCTCATAGATTACTGTTGGCACGGCAACGTCCACAAACACAGTGTGTCCTCAGAGCAGAGATGTTTTTAACACTCCTTCAGAAAGCCCCCACCTGATCTCTCTACTAGTTTGTAGCTCTATCAACCGTTTCCATCACACCAGATCTAAGCTGCTAACTGGTCATCTGATTTTCCGTCCTCCCATCTGTCTTGGCATCACCGTGCTTGTGTCCATGTAGGATCTTTTTCAATTGAGCTGGAGATGATACTCGTCGTGATTATATAACACTGGCCTTTAATTGCGCTGGAACAAGCAGTCTGTGTGCAGTATAATAATACAACAGTGTTTTAATCTGGAAACCTGGAGAGGGATGCTTGTGCCGGTGTGATATAACACACACACACACACACACACACACACACACACACACACACACACACACACACACACACACACACACACACACAGAGAACACCAGTGTGTTTTAATCGGCCTGGAGAGGGATGTTTAATATACCATGTTTAATACACACACACACACACACACACACACACACACACACACACACACACACACACACACACACACACAGAACACCAGTGTGTTTTAATCGGCCTGGAGAGGGATGTTTAATATACCATGTTTAATACCACACACACACACACACACACACACACACACACACACACACACACACACACACACACACACAAAGACATACACAAAATGCCTCACACAAGCACACACACCCACACACAAACACACACACACACCAGTGTGTTTTAATCTGCCTGAAGAGGGATGTTTGTGCCAGTGTGATATAATGATAGTTGTTGATTGTGTTGGAAGGCAAGTTGCTTTGGTGTCTGAGCACCTTTGAACAGCTGTTTGGTCTCACCTTGTTTCAGCGGGAGGGAGTAGAGAGTTCCAGCATCTGGTTGGGACATTTTCTTCTGGAACACTGCAGCGCGTGCACACAAACACACACACACACACACACACACACACACACACATACACACACACAAATGAGAGAAGAATGAGAAGAGATATGAAACGGTGCATATTTATAAATAACAAAATACACTTGTGTGCATTACTATGGATATGACTGTGCACCTGCAGTACGCTGACGTGCTGTTGCCTACCACTAGATGGCAGTATTTCTTTGAAAGTTCTGTGTTGTATCTGACACAGTCATGCTTCGCTTCACTAACCTCTGTGACTATCGTCTGCATCAGAGAGTTCCATCCCACTCACAGAACCAATGAAGCTTAAGCATGATCAACACACACACACAGCCTAAAGTGTCTTAACACAACATCAACACACACACACACACAGCCTAAAGTGTCTTAACACAACAACATCAGCACACACAGCCTAAAGTGTCTTAATACGACATCAACACGCACACAGCCTAAAGTGTCTTACTGTAATACGATATGACCACACAACTACCTAACATCCTTCAGCACAATATGACCACACAACTACCTAACATCTTTCAGTACAATATCACCACACAACAGGGCAGTCGTGGCCTACTGGTTAGGACTTCAGGCTTGTAACCGGAGGGTTGCCGGTTTAAACCCCGACCAGTAGGCATGGCTGAAGTGCCCTTGAGCAAGGCACCTAACCCCTCACTGCTCCCCGAGTGCCGCTGTTGTTGCAGGCAGCTCACTGCTCCGGGTTAATGTACAATACAATATCACAACACAACTACCTAACCTCCTTCAGTACAACGCACAACACACAACAGACTAACCTCCTTCAGTGCAATATCAGCACACAACAGCCTAACCTCCTTCAGTACAATATCACCACACAACAGACTAACCTCCTTCAGTACAATATCAGCACACAGCAGCCTAACCTCCTTCAGTACAATATCAGCACACAACAGAGTAGACTAACCTAACACTCCCATTCTGAGGAGTTCTCCACGAACATCCAGGGGAGTTTGGATGGAGGCTTACCATTGAAATGCTGTGCTTACACAAAATGGCCCCCATTTAACAGTTCATAGAAAACATGTTTGTAGTATTTACACACACCTCAGGACATGCTAGCGCAGTGTGTGTGTGTGTGTGTGTGTGAGTGTGTAACCAGTGAGTGAGGGTTGTCTTCATCTGTATCCATAATGCTACACACACTCAAAACAGTCAAGGAGATACACAGACTAACGCACACACACACACACACACACAGATACAGACACAGTTGGAGGTGAAACCTAATCAGATAGAGCTAAAAAGAGCAAAAGCAAATGCATGGAAACCCCCCCCCCCCTCTCTGTACTATTGTCTCCCCTTCTGTGTGTGTGCTTGTTTAAGGCATTTTGTGTATGTCTATGTTTGTGTGTGTGTGTGTGTGTGTCTATGTGTGTGTATGTCTATGTGTGTGTGTGTGTCTGTGTGTGTGTATGTCTATGTGTGTGTGTGTGTGTCTGTGTGTGTGTGTGTGTGTGTGTGCTTGTGTGAGGC
>NC_055974.1:27818891-27846391 GCF_018492685.1 Alosa sapidissima
GTGTGTGTGTGTGTGAGTGTGTGTGTGTGTGTGTGTATGTGTGTATCTTTGCATTTATTTTCTTGTCCCTCTGCTCATGAAAGTAGAGCTCATTCGTTGGTGTGGTGGACATGCTGACTGTTCACATCCTGGTAGAGCGCATACACACACACACACACACACACACACTAGGGTTGTGCACAATACAAATTGCAATTCTGCTTCCTGTTTGCTACCTCAATTGAAATTCAAGTTAAATTCAAGAATTAAATTGGAATTTAAGAGCCAGTTTCAATTCAGTTCTGGAATTTTGCACAAGCCTGACACACACACACACACACACACACACACACACACACACACACACACACACACACACACACACACACACACACACACACACACACTCACAGTGTGACTGTTCACACCCTGGTAGAGCAGCTCATTACGTGGGATGTGTCCTTATCAAACCCTCTTAAATAGCCGTGTCTATGTGAGGTCATCACCATACCTGTCAACATTTAGCTTTCCAAAAACGGGAGATTTTTTTTCGGGGGGGTCAGTGTTTATACCGGATCTGTGTTTGCATATTTAATACGTTTCATACACGTGTTTCAACACTGCATTTCGGTCGTTGCTTTTACCTTACCGTTACAGTACCTTACGCATGCCAGTTATGTATCCACCAGCTGCCTGCCTGCAGCCTACTTCCAAAACTCCAAAGCTGCTTGCTGTCAGATTTGGTTCCGAGGGCACAAGTTCAGTGTATCAACAACACTCAGTAACAGTTTATGTGATGTGTTAATCAATTCAATTCCCAACAATTTCACAACAGCTAGTTCTGAAGTAGGCCATTGAACTAGTCCGCTTGCTTACGACGAGACTCAAGCTGCGCAGTTGGCACCAGCTTCCTTATTTGGGTTTTGGGTTGCCAGGTTTTAGCCTATGACAAAACGGTTGAAATTGAAACTAAGTGATCGTGTATGTGTAGGGTGTATTTCATACACAATCTGGCGACGTGAATGGATCAATGATTTTAAAATGAAGTTTGATGGCCATGCAAATTACGGGAGTTTTCCGGGAGAAATAACAAAACGGGAGGGTGCTGGGAGATGACCTTGAAATACGGGAGAAACCCGGGAAAAACGGGAGTGTTGACAGGTATGGTCATCACCACGCGCCACATAGCTAGTTGGAGCTTTCATGAGAAATTATAACTAGGCATGTTCCAAACACACACACACACACACACACACACACACACACACACACACACACACACACACACACACACACACACACACATCATAACTAGGCATGTTCCAAATATGGACACAGGACTGAACAGAAAACAATTCATACAAAGCAAGTGACACAGTAACACACACACACACACACACACACATACACAGACACACACACACACACAGAAAACAATTCACACAAAGCAAGTGACACAGTAACACACACACACACACACACACACAGAAAAACAATTCACACAAAGCAAGTCACAGTAAAATACAGCACAGCACAATGGGAATGTAGCAAGCTCAACACACAGAACGACACAACGACACACACACTCACACTCACACTGTTTGTCACACAAGCACAACAAATGCATACACACTGTACATAACACACACAGGCTATAATGCAAACACAATAATGCATGACACACACACACACACACATGCACACACACACACACACACACACACACACACACACACACACACAATAACAACAACAACAACAACAACAACAACAAGAGACAACCATAAATCATCACTTTGCTCTCTGCATTTGGTCTTTTTCCACTGTGCCAGCTACCCATGATGCTTTAGGGTGTGTTGGCCGCAGTAAGTGTGCGGCGGTTCACGAGGAGGACGGTTCTCCTCACTGATGTGTGTGTGTGTGCGTGTACATGTGGTGTGTGTGTGTGTGTGTGTGCGTGCGTGCGTGTGGGGTGTGTGTGTGTGAGTGTGCGTGTATGTGTGTGTGTGTGTGTGTGTGTGTGTGTGTGTGTTTGTTTCTCTCTGTGTGTGCAAACCAAGCGGCAGCAGGCACAGCCCAGTGGCGCTGCCCCCGGAGGCCAACAGGAGCGCTGCGGGTATGCCGTGGCACTCCACAAAGGACGTGGTGGCGGCAGCTTACATGATTTATAAAGCCAGAACAATACAAGTCAGCTGGCACCTCTATAACGCTGAATTATTTACGCCGCAGAAATTGAACATTTAAAAAGGAGCCGGCGCCCCGATGATGAACAGGGCAAATTTGGATCTAACACACACACACACACACACACACACACACAAACCCTTCAGCACTCACCGGCCCTATCATAGCACTTGGATGTGCTCAGCCTTCAGCACTAACACAAACACACACACACATACACACACACACACACTTCAGCACACACACACACACATACACACACACACACACACACTTCAGCACTCACACACACACACACACACACACACACACACACACATGAACACACACACGAACACACACGAACACACACACACACACACACACACACACACACTTCAGCACTCACCGGCCCCATCACAGGACTTGGCTATCACACCTTTGCTATGTACGGGTGAGGTGTAGGGATTACCTTGTGCTACGTAGGGGTCAGGTGTAGGGATTACCTTGTGCTATGTAGGGGGTCAGGTCAGGTGTAGGGATTACCTTGTGCTATGTAGGGGTCAGGTGTAAGGATTACCTTGTGCTATTTAGGGGGTCAGGTCAGGTGTAGGGATTACCTTGCGCTATGTACAGGTCAGGTGTAGGGATTACCTTGTGCTATGTAGGGGTCAGGTGTAGGGATTACCTTGTGCTATGTAGGGGGTCAGGTCAGGTGTAGAGATTACCTTGTGCTATGTAGGGGTCAGGTGTAGGGATTACCTTGTGCTATTTAGGGGGTCAGGTCAGGTGTAGGGATTACCTTGTGCTATTTAGGGGGTCAGGTCAGGTGTAGGGATTACCTTGTGCTATGTAGGGGTCAGGTGTAGGGATTACCTTGTGCTATGTAGGGGTCAGGTGTAAGGATTACCTTGTGCTATGTAGGGGGTCAGGTCAGGTGTAGGGATTACCTTGTGCTATGTAGGGGTCAGGTGTAGGGATTACCTTGTGCTATGTAGGGGTCAGGTGTAAGGATTACCTTGTGCTATGTAGGGGGTCAGGTCAGGTGTAGGGATTACCTTGTGCTATGTAGGGGGTCAGGTCAGGTGTAGGGATTACCTTGTGCTATGTAGGGGTCAGGTGTAGGGATTACCTTGTGCTATGTAGGGGGTGCGGTCCTCTTTGGTGGGGATGGTTTCGGGGCGAGGTGTGGGTGCCGGGGGTCGGTTGGCGATCACCACAGAGTTGCTGGGGCTGAGGATGGTGTCGTATTCTTCGTTGTTCACCCCGAGCGGTGCGTACGGGTCCTCTTCTTCCTCCTCCTCCTGGTCCTCATCCTTGCCAGCCTGATGGGCGTCATCGGGGGGGCTGGACTTGGGTTTGCCTGAAAGGACCAATCAGGGGACAGCTAGACACTTAAACTTGTCACTGGTTACTCACAGTTTGTTACTCACTGGTTACTTACTGGTTACTTTTAAGTGAACTTTGTAACCTACTCCCACAATGTGTATTACATGACCATGCCAACCTTTGGGAAAATGAGCTTCTTTACCATCTACCCCTGAGTTAGATAAGAGGACTCGTACCCTTCATACTAGACTCTGACGTGGCAGAACGTCGAAACGTTAGTCCCTTATGTTTTGATGGCACATTAAAATAAACATCTGAAGTTTAAACATCTATCTATCTATCCTGGGGGATCAATAAAGTATTTTTCTATCTATCTATTTATCCTGGTGGATCGATAAAGTATCTACCTATCTGTCTATCTATCTATCTATCTATCTATCTATCTATCCTGGGGGATCAATAAAGTATCTATCTATCTATCTATCTATCTATCTATCTATCTATCTATCTATCTATTCTAACTCTGGTGTGGACCACAAATGCCTGTGGAGTGGAGCACAAGCTCCTTCAAAAAAGTGGAGCACAAGCTCCTTCAAAAACCACAAAACATGTATATGCCTGTAACTACGGCACTCTGAAACCAACAGAAAAAAGTTAAATGTCATGGTCAAACCAGGGCTTTCCCAATCCCGTAACCATTTCCTGCAAGCCCTTGAGACTGATTGATTGAAGGAAGCAGGTTTTCAGTGGCCCCCTTGAGGAGGCTCAGTGAGTGCTTTGCTATTTGTCCTCTTATGTAGCAGATAAAAGGCTGCAGTACACTGAACTGCACTGAAAAGATGAACTCGGAATCCTTCCTGCCTCGTTGGATTGATCCAATTAATTCAGGTCACCATGGTTACAGTAGTAACCTTGGATATGTAGGTCCTCGTAAGGCAAGAAGTGCTTTGCACTTCTCTGCTCGAGGTTTCTTCCTATATGTATCTCCAATTCTAGGAAGTTTTTCATCGCCCCTGTTACCCATGGGCCTCTTTCTTTCTTTCTTTCTTTCTTTCTTTTCTCCCTCTTTTCTTTTTCTCTGATTGCCTACATTCTGTAAAGCGCCATGATACATGTATAATGTTTTGGCGCTCTATAAGCACAATAAATTGAATTGAAATTGAAATGTTTTGATTAGTTTAACCATCCAGCTGTTTTTATTTCATGTTTACTAGTTGTGCTCCCGGTCAAAAATGACCACTGCATTATACAGTAACGTGTTATAAACCCTGTATGGCCCTGGACCACAGGAGACTGTTTGTAGCCCTGCAGGGCCCTGGTGCTGTGATGAACATGTGTGTACTCAGGGCTGTGATGAACATGTGTGTACTCAGGGCTGTGATGAACATGTGTGTACTCAGGGCTGTGGTGAACATGTGTGTACTCAGGGCTGTGGTGAACATGTGTGTACTCAGGGCTGTGGTGAACATGTGTGTACTCAGGGCTGTGGTGAACATGTGTGTACTCAGGGCTGTGGTGAACATGTGTGTACTCAGGGCTGCTGTACCTGGGAGACTCTCTAAGACAGACAGACTCTTTTGTTCTGAACTCTCCACCCTTCAGGCAATAAGTTTGGCCCTGTATGTGCTGCAAAGTACTTAAAGTACAGGGGGCATAGAAACCTACAGAGTGCAAACACACACACACACACACACACAGACATTCTGGCATACTGTGTACATACCGATAAGTTCTCTCTCACACACACACATACATACAGTACATTGTAAAATACATGCAAACACAGACAACTCACCCGCAGTGCTCATCATCTCATACACACTGGAGTCTTCACCTTCCTCTCCGCTCTGGACATTCTGTAACACACACACACACACACACACACACACACACACACACACACACACACACAAAGGTCGATCTGCAAAACTTCACACCTCAATTCAACACCAAATTTGTATTTCACATGTGAAAGTCCACTTCAAATGTGAATGTCCATTTCAAATGCTTCCTGTTAGTTGGTGTCATAATGCCAAGTACTATTCAATTCAATACTGGAATCTGCTATTGCGAGGCCGAGTTGCTTTAGATAAAACTGTCTGCTAAGTAGCAGTCAACTTACTATATCCGCTCTGGCTCCAAAAAAATTCTGTCTGTACAGACTCTGTTTACCATGCGGGCGTGGTGTTGCCGTGGTAATGCCAAAAAGCTCTTTCTGGGCTGGACAAATACAGTAACTGTACAAAAACCACATTCAGCATTCGCTCAGTTAAGTGAAGCCACTGAGGCTAACAATGACAGAAACTTAAGCAAATATGGTCATTTCTGGACACCGAACTTACTGTTTACTATGCACACACACTAGCCCCAAAAAAGCACTTTCTGCACAGACTCTGTTGTTTACTATGTGGATCATCACCACCTGACGATTCGTCGGCCCGGGTTCAATTCCCGAATCCGCCGTTGTGAGTGTGTGAGTGTGTGAGTGTGTGTGCCGCTTTGCTTAAAGTACCAGTCAACTACTATGTGCACTCTGGCTCCACAGTGAGGTGACGCACACACTAACCCAGAGCAGGGAGCTGCTTGCTGCAGCGGCGCTCGGGGAGCAGTGAGGAGTTGGGTGCCTGCTGCAGCGGCGCTCGGGGAGCAGTGAGGGGTCAGGTGCCTTGCTCAAAGGCACTTCAGCCCTGGATGTGGGCATGGGAGAGCAGTGTCCAACCACTTCCCCCGCCCACATTTTTCCTACTGGTCGGGGATCGAAACGCCAACCCTACGTTTACAAGCCTGAAGCCCAAACCAGTAGGCCACGGCTGCCCCTAACGTGTTGCGTTCGGTCCAAGATGGCGGAAGCTCAGTCATGGGCACATTTGTTGCTATGGAACGTTCTATTGAGTGTCGCCTCTTGTTACTTCTATACTATTTGGTGCATGGCCAATGGCAGTGTGCGTCTAGCCTGGGCATGCCCAGTGTCCAGTTGTCCTGTAGCGATTTTTCCTAACTATGCCAGTTGGAAACTGTGAAAGCTGCTGTTGTGTGGCAAGCGTGTTTGTGTGTGTATATCTGTGTCTGTACATGTGTATATGCATATGCCTGTGTGTGTGTGTGTGTGTGTGTGTGTGTGTGCATGTGCTTGTGTGTGTGTGTGCATGTGCATTTCTACTGGTTAGCGCTTCGGGCTTCAGGCTTGTAACCGAAGGGTGTGTGTGTGTGTGTGCTTGCCAAAGCATTGGGGCGGGAGAGGAGATGAGTGAACCAACAGTGACCACTAATCACACGACTGGGACCTGGTGGATGACTGGCTTAATTTTCTGATCACTGATTGTCAGTCGTTCCCCACTGAAATGTATCATTTAGCTGGGTGACTCACCAGGCTGCGTTTGGACAGCACACGGGTCTCCTGTTCTCATGGTCGCCTTGGCAATGGCTAACAGAGGGATGTTTCAAATGGGATGCTTCTTTTTTTTTTTTTCAAAAGCGCATCCTTGAAGTGCAGTCATACTCTTAGCCTTGAGTAACTGAGGGTACAGGCACATTTCATTCTTTCTGTGTTTCTTTCTGTATTTCAGTATTCTTTCTTTCAATATTATTTCTCTCTCTTTTATGCTGCCTCCCAATATTATTTCTCTCTTTCTTTCTTTCCCTAGTCTTGTATGCAGTGAATACGTTTGTATTGTATGAATATGAAAGTACTTTCTATCCTCTCTATACAGCCAGTGCATCAGCCAGCAAAACAACATCTTCTCAGGGCCAACACAAGGGGAAGATGTGCCTGTCGTGCCAGGAAAGCTCATTTGAATTTAAATAGATGTACACTTCAGATTCAGCATTGAGAGGTATATTATAAACACCATCACTGCAATCAAACTGTTACTGAAACAAAGAGAGAGAGAGATGGAGAGAGAGGGAGAGGGAGAGGAAGAGGCAGAGAGATGGAGGGAGAGAGAGATTGCAGCAAACGTTAAAACATGTATACCACATGACAAAAGGCAAAGAGTACTAAGATGGTCTCTTAGCAACAACTGCCATTCAGCAACATTAATAGTGCACCTTTCCCTTCTCAATATTGATAATATGCATCAGACTTTCAGTGTTAACGCATGAATATATTCATTAGTGCACAAAGGCGACGATGACGGAGAGACAAACCTCAACAATTACACACAACGCTGTTGGGGCGGATTTGGAAGCGTCACTTTGATGTTGGACAGCAATGCATGGGAGGGCTGCAACAAGTAGTCTCATATTTCCATGAATAATTGACAAGATGGGGGAAGATGAGATATGCGATGAAGAGTAGGTATCAAAGCAGCAGAGGGAGAAGCAAAAATGAGAGAACCAACATAAATATAGTCGACTCATTACTCGATTACATAAATATAGTCGACTCATTACTCGATTACATAAATATACAGTGGGCATCGCTTTCAAATGGCCACTTCAGTCGCGCATTACGAGGCGTGAAGCTGCGTGAAGCTTTAGTACCACTTTCAGCCACTGTGCGTCGCTCTGTCACTGTACATCGCTCTGCCTGCCGCCCCTTCTGAACAAGCTCGATTTACCTCGATTTAGGCTACTTGGGTATGGCTTAAGGCTTGACTACACGGTAGTAACGGAAATCGAAATCGAAATTTGCTGTCTACATTATTGTCAGTGTTGGGTTAACGCAACTACACAAATCAAAACAGTGGTGTGATAATTGAGCCAGTAGAGAAATAACTCTTCAGAATTAATCTGTAGCCTTGGGTAGGCTTCTGCAACGTTTTTAACAGGCTACGCTATAGAGGCTTAGACAACTATGACCCACGTTTTGGTTTCGTAAATTAATTTGCCCATCTTCTTGACTGCAATGTAGTCAATTGACTGCTTGACATGTCATTTTTATTTTATCTGTACAATAAACAAATACATCTGCTTTATGCTGCAGAATTACATTCATATTTGGAACTTACATAGTCCAATGCATCGTTACACTACGTTAGTGTAAATATCAATTTTCTAATTGATATTTACACTTCTAACCACCATACATCTATATTTTAAAATGCCCAAGGCAGAAAATACATACAGCGGGGAAAATAAGTATTGAACACGTCAACATTTTTTTCAGTAAGTATACTTCCAGTGAGGCTATTCGCATGACATTTTCTACAGACATTAGTATTAACTTAGGTAATCCACACATATTAAAAAATCCAAACATTAATGTCCCTAAGTAGAGTTATGAGTAAAAAAGTGGAATGCCACAGGAAAAAAGTATTGAACACGCCTACTGAAATGTCTTAAATACTTTGTGGAAAACCCTTTATTTGTAATGAGAGCTTCAAGGCATTTCTTCTATGACAAAACTAATCAGTCGCAGTATTCAGGTGTGATTTTGGCCCATTCTTTTAAACAGATAGTCTTTTAATATTGAAGATTCCAGGGGTCCCTCTTGTAAATCCTGATCTTTAGGTAACTTCCAAAACTGTTCAATTGGATTTAAGTCAGGGCGTTGATTTCCTTTCTCTGAAACCAATTGAGAGTTTCCTTTGCTGAATGCTTTGGATCATTGTCCTGCTGGAAGGTCTAGCCATGTCTCATCCTCATTGTCCTGGTGGATGGCAAGATTCTCCCAGAAAAATGGCTCCATTCATCATTTCTTCAACTGTATGAAGTCTGCCAGTACCATGAGATGAAAAACAGCCCCACACTGTGATGCCTCCACCTCCAAACTTCACTGTTGGTATGGTATTTTTAGGGTGATGCACAGTGCCATGGTGTGTAGTATGACATCCAAAAAGTTAAATGTTCCTCTCGCCAGACCAGAATACATTCTCTCAGTATTTCATAGGCTTGTCCAAATGTTGTGTAGCAAACTTTCAATGAGCTTCGACATATTTTTCTTCAGTAATAGAGTAATGTAATGTGGGGTGAGCGTGCATAGAGGCCATGGCATCCTACTGACTTCCTGGTCAGAAATCTTGTGAGGAGATCCTGTGCATGGCCAATTGATGATGCAGTGATGTTCCTTCCACTTGCAGATAATGGCTCCAATACTGCTTACTGGATGATTCTGAAGTTTTGAAATGCATCTGTAACCAGTTCCATTGATATTTTTTGCAAAAATAATGTTGCAAAGGTCTTGGAAGAGCTCTTTGCTCATCATGAAATGTTTCTTGTGTGACAACTTGGTAATGAAAAACCTTTTTATAGCTCATCAATATGTACTAACCCAGCTTACATTAATTTGCACAGATAGGAGGGATAATTACTCTCTAACTATGTATAGATTCCAGCTCGTTCCTTGCCATTCCTTGCCTTTGTGTACTGCTTTTTCTTAGCGTGTTCAATACTTTTTCCCTGTGCCATTCCACTTTTTTACTCATAACTCTACTTATGAACATTAATGTTTGGATTTTTTTATATGTGTGGATTACCTAAGTTAATACCAATGTCTGGTGAAAATGTCATGCAAATAGCCTCATTGGAAGTATACTTACTGAAAAAAATGTTGACGTGTTCAATACTTATTTTCCCCGCTATGAATTAAAAGTCAATTTGCAGCCATGTGCACGTAAGTAAAAGTCACACACCTGCAGATAATAATAAGGTGGTGCGCACTTTTTGACGAGTCAGCTGAGAATATGTAGCCTTTGATTTTCATGGGGGGGGGGGGGGGGGGGGGGGTCCTTGTTAGTTTATGCAAATCAATCCAAGAAGGCTGATTCTGATTTTGATAATATGATCTGCACAAAAGATAAACTTAGGTAAACAATGATGTCAATATTGTTGTCAAAATCTTAACCCAGATTCGAACTCTTGGACAGGGGACTGGTAACTGCTGTGCAACGGCGGCTGTGATCTGCCGGCCTTAACGCAATACGCCACAGAAGTATGTGCAGGTGCCCGTTCACGTGCTACTAAACGTCATTAACCACCTTAGTCCAGACTACTGAAGTTTGGAAACTATCATGGTCCAAACTTACAGTACTATGTAAGTACGACAGTTTTGGAAAACAGTCGTAACTTACATGTTGGTTAGTTGAACGATGCATCCTGTTAGTAAAAAGCTAACCTCCGTAGTTGTACGGGAAACGCACCCCAGATCAGCTTGTAGGCCATTAGCAATCTGTTTATTTTATTTTATGAAGCCTACACAGTAGATCACATGCCACATTCTCACTTTCAATAGACAGATGCAATAGCCATTGGTCAAGGCGCAGGCTTGCCCAAAAAAAGGCCTGTGGTTTGCGCAGCCTACAGTAAGTAGGTCTTAGTGAGTTAGGAGTCCTCTAGACTTCTTTTCAGCTGTCGCAGAGGTGGAAAGTTGCGGTCGTTGGGGGCAGGGCCGGATTAACAATTCATAGACCCTTGTCTTGGTTATGTCATAAACACTACATCTATTTAATCAGGAAGTCATAGTTATGTCATAAACACTACATGTATTTAATCACAAAGTCATAGTTATGTCTTAACACTATATGTATTTAATCACGAAGTCATAGTTATGTCATAAATAGTAAATGTATTTAATTAGCCCTTTTCTGATCTCAGGACATATTCAAATGACAGGTGAATGGTGGGAGGAAGTCATAGTTACTGTATGTCATAAATAGTTATTAGATAATATTACATAGCAGTTACTAAGATTGCCATAGTTATGTTATAAATAGTTACTAGATAATATTACATAGCAGTTACTAAGATTGTCTCATTCTCCATTATCATTTAAAGGCCCATTTCATTATTTATCTTCCTTGAGAATTACTTTCCCCACCCACCTTACCAGCAGCCAGTGTTTGGAATAACGCCGTTTAAAAGAACGGCGTTAGGTAACGACGTTATTTTTTCACTAACGGGGTAATCTAACTAATTACTTTTCCCGTCATTACAACGCCGTTAACGTTACTGGACGTTAAATGCGGTGCGTTACTATGCATTGATTGAATAAACTGTAGGCCTAATCCGAACGCCCCCTGGCTCACAGCTAGTGAGGAGGTGGGTTAATAACGACGTAAGAGATTATGATTGGCTAAGGCAGAGTCATGTTTCATGATAGCCAATCAGAGCCAGTGTTTTTACACACTTGCCAGCACACGTGCCACACACACACACGCAACAGCTTAAATAGAGATTCAACGAAACAGCAGAGGTCAGGAGCAATCCGAAAAGTTGGCATTTTCAAGGTGGAGATATAAGCACTACTTCAAATTCATCAAGGCAAGAACGTGCATGTAATGTGTACATTATGTCCAGGAGCGAAGACTTTGTCGACATCCGTTGTAAGCAACTCTAATTTAATGAAGCATCTCAGACTCACACACGCATCTAGTGGCCAAAAACACCGATACCTCCACCACAGATGATTAGCTCGCCATCCACTAGCAAAGAAGGACTCCGAGCAAAGTCCTCCAAGCAGCAAAAGCTAGATCTTTCTACCTTACAACAAAAACATATGACACAGGCTGAAGTCAACCGTAGGTCTGTCGATGTGCAATATCTTGAATTTCCCCTTGGGGATCAATTAAGTATCTATCTATCTATCTATCTGTCTATCTATCTAATAAATATCGAAAGTTATGTAGCCTACAAACACCTGTCTGTTCTACTCATTTCAACTGGCTGCTCAAAACTGCTCAAAAAATCCAAATTCTTTGATACATAGCAACTTTTTTTTTGTAACAGTAACGCAAATAATTACTTTCCCTGGTAACAAGTTACTCTTATCATAGAGTAATTCAGTTACTAACTCAGTTACTTTTTGGAACAAGTAGTGAGTAACTATAACTAATTACTTTTTTTAAGTAACGTTCCCAACACTGCCAGCAGCCCATGTGTTTTTAATATACCTGCTTACACGCACGCACACACACACACACACACACGCACACACACACCTCAGAATACAGTATGATATCATTCTCTTTCACACTCTCTTTTTCCTACTCCTGACAGGAGAGAAATCACACTCTTCAGGACTCCTGTTTATGGGAGGTTGCCTGAGCAACGGCAGGAAGAGGAAGGTAGAAAAATGTGATTAAAGAACTGATGAAACCCCAGCTTCTGTGTAGACATCTGATAACGACCTAGACCCACATCATAGGATATCAACCCTAATGACCTCGACCCACATCATAGGATATCAACCCTAATGACCTCGACCCACATCATAAGATATCAACCCCGTCCCCAACATGCTAGCTGGGGCAATGAACGTGACCGCTTTGCTGGTTGAGGTCATTCTAACGTGTCTATGGAGCAGACGGAACTCCAGCTCCTCCGTCGACATCTCCTACTCTGTGCTACCGTGGTGTCGGTGTCGAGGTTGGGGAGGGGTCCTGGTCAAAACAGCTCTGCTACTGTGTCTTGCATTGTACATGCCAGAACCCGGGTCACTGTTTAAACTCTGCTATCATGCAAGCCTGCTTTCTACCCAAGAGCATCTACTTTTTATCGTTATGCATCTATTTCTACTATGCAAGTGAATAGAAACTGTATGAACTACAGTATATAGTAGTTTGCACGTTTATAACAGTACATACAGTATATAACACGTTTGCGCCCACTTCAGGCATATTTGTTTTGCAACGTGCGTGTAAAATCATTGCGAGGTATGTACAAACAGGGGAAAGTCCAGGGGAAAGTGGGAGTTTAGCATAAAAAGATGGGAGGGGAAGAGTAAAGAGCGCCTAATTATGTATTCCGCGGTATGTACAAAGACTGCTCCTGAAAGCGCACGTCTATTCTGCGCCTAAATACTTCCGCCTTGTACAAGCAGGTGTTAATCCAAATTGCAGTTCAATGAGTCAATAAGAGAACCTTTCAAAGACAACAGAATCGCTATTTAGAGCACCAGTTTTGTAAGTCTTTGTACTATCAAAAGCAACATTAACTTTCATTGGCCTTTCGAATGTCTTACTTTCACTTTCACATCATTCACTTAAACTTTCCTACTTGTTAGATTTGACTAATCTTCCATAGCCTATGTGCAAGTAGTTTGAGTAGAACTACTGATCTTCATTATCTCCCTGCTTGTTGACATCTTATCTTATTATACGGCTCTTCACAATGCTAGTAGAACGCTCCATTGACTTGAATGGGATTTCCCAACGTTCTACAGTAAAAAAAATTCATGTAATTACCGCTGCAAACATATAATTACCGCTGTCAATGGCAACGGGTTTTGTGCTGCTGATCATATCACTCCGCAAGTATTCCGGTCACTTCTTGCATTGGAACTTCATTCAAAAGTGAAAGACGGTTGATCAGCTGAATTCTAAAGAATGTTTGATTCAAGTTCAGCGTGTGTTGCGAACTATTTGTTTCTCAGCAAAAGCCACGACGAAACGGTAACAAATAAGTGTAAAGAGACATATCGTGGAGTTAATTTTTTCGTTTTGGCAGGTAGCCGTATAATAAGCAGGATAATGTATAGAACGCCGGTCATTATGGGAAAATAAGTCCCTTCAGGGCGAAACAAGACCCCTCCGCTGGCGCGTCGGGGTCCGGTTCGCCCTGTCGGGACTTATTTTCCCCATAATGACCGGCGTTTTATACATTATCCCTTACATGTATGGTATTATTATGATCGCTAAACGTTTGATTCTTCTTAATGTTGTCATCAGTTAACTTCATTCAACTGCGCTTGTATGTAGGCGCTGTCATTAAGTTGTGGGCGTTCGTAAATTGCGTTTATGGGCGGAGAAAGGCAGAAAAAGGTGCAGTTTACACTAAGGATTGAACTATTGATAAATACGACGGAAATTTGTCCATGACTCTGATAGCGCTACGTTCGCAAATGTACATACATCTGGCCCACAGTGAGGTGAAGCACACACTAATCCCGGCGCAGTGAGCTGCCTGCAACAATAAACAGTATGATTCACCATTCACAGTACAGGCCAAACCCCTGGTCACTCTACAGGCCACACCCCTGGTCACTACAGGCCAAACCCCTGGTCACTCTACAGGCCACACCTCTGGTCACTACAGGCCACACCCCTGGTCACTATTCAGGCCACACCCCTGGTAACTATTCAGGCCACACCCCTGGTCACTACAGGCCACACTTTTTCAGACCAAGGACCACTTAACCAATTAAAAAAAAATCACGGACCACCTAGCTGAAAAAACTTACTTCAACAGTATATTACACAATAGGCCTACTCAGTGAACCACCTTGCTTATTGTGTCAGAACTCTCATATGATTTAAACTGGCGTAGTTTACACAGGCAGTGTTGCAGAACTATTTGGATTTACATACAAGTTGGTTCAATATTGCAAACAACTCATCCATATTATATTTTACCACGTCTGCTTGCGGACCACTTGGGATAGCTTGCGGACCACCAGTGGTCCCCGGACCACACTTTGAAAAACACAGGCCAGACCCCAGGTCACAGTACAGGCCAGACCCCAGGTCACAGTACAGGCCAGACCCCAGGTCACAGTACAGGCCAGACCCCAGGTCTCAGTATAGCGATGGGGAGAGGGAGGGTGTTGACTACGTAAGAAGCGATGACGATGATGAGAATTCTCTGGACCGTTGTTCATGTAGTGAATGAAATGTTCCAGGGAAGTTTCCTTTCTAAGAGGTTTTGCTGCAGGTTTGCTGCTAGATCAGATCTCAGAAGGGGAGAGGAGATGGACCATTAGGAAACCATCGGAGTCTGTGCAAGAGTGTTTATAGAGAATCAAATAAACTGGAACTAATGTCATTTCACACACACACACACACATTCTCCCTCTCCCCCCCCCACACACACACACTCCCCCCCCACACACACACACACCACACACATTCTCCCTCTCCCCCCCCCCACACACACACACGCACACCCTCTCTCCCTCATTGACTCAGTACCATTCCATTGTGCGTAATGGGCCGTGACGGAATATCCTGTCACACTTTTACAGATGATTTTATCAGAGACCTATCCTACTCATAGCTGGTCAAGTGCGTTCATAACACTTTCTTGTGATGTTCGCTTCTCTTTTTACTGTCTTTTCCCTGCCTTCCTTCTAGAAATGACATGCCAGCCAGCTAATATCTCCTTTGGTTTGCTTCGCCGAAAGCCTGGCATAGAGTGCAAGGCTGCATGGCTTGGGTTTTAGATAAAGGTTTTTTTTTTTTTTTGGCATGAGCACCATACAACGGTAGAGGGATGTTTCGAAGACCGTGTCACAATAATGGCAACAGCCGTGGCTTCTGCCAATGTGACATACTTCCTCAAGGTCTCCTGATGAAGTACGCGTTGAAGCAGAATTGTCATCTGGGTCTTGGCAGCCTTGGCGTGGTCCGAGAATGCCGTGACAGTGTGTGGAATGTGTGGATTATCGGCGTACGTCCTGTTCATCCGAGTGATTATTCTCTGTGACCTTGAGGAAGTGTAGTGATGCATGTTGGTATGTCACCACAGAAGCAGATATTCCTGTGATTCATGTGGTGCAGTCAGAGCATTGCATCACAGTAGACTTGACTTAAAGCAGAACTTGGCAACTATTTTAACTTAATAAACCCGTTTAGAAATCATTTGTATGGTTAAATGACCTGTTCCGGTGAAAATGGTGACATTTCCTGTTCCTCCTAGCGTCCCCAGGCGGAAAACCAACCTTGCAACATTGAGACTACCGTCCCGGTAAAAGAAGTGAGAAACAAGACACTCGGTTTAAATCGTGTTTCTGACCTTGTAACATCCACATTGTCTGCCGAACTTATGCTAACCGTTTCGCTAGCTTGTAAACAAATCCATGTGCTTTATCATTACCTTTTTCCACAGTTTGAAATAGGATAATGCACAACTTCTCCAGCAGAGGGGGAAATATGGCTAATCCTGCCAAGTTGCCCTTTAAGCCTTTCTGTTTCTCTTAACACATCCAGTATATATGGAGGTATATTACATTACATTACATTACATTACATTACATTTGGCTGACGCTTTTTAACCAAAGCGACTAACAACATGGTAAACAGTAAGTTTTAGAACAATTCTCACAATTTTAGGACAGTTTAAAAAAAACATTAGAGTACAGTAAGAGTAAGTGCGTCGGTGAGTGCTGTTTTTAACAGTTACTTGTCAGTTTAAAAGGCTGGTGAGTGCTAGGATCAGTAAGACTTGTTGTAAGTGTTGCTATGAGAGTAGATGTTCTCTAAAGAGCTGGGTCTTCAGGAGTTTTTTGAAAGTGGAAAAGGATGTCCCTGCCCTTGTAGGAACTGGCAGTGTGTTCCACCAACGAGGAACAACAGATGAGAAAAGTTTGGATTGGCTTTTACATGATGAATCATACTGTATAGTGTATACAGTTTCTATTCACTAGCATAGTAGTTATAGAATGCTCTTGGGTAGAAAGCAGACTTGCATGATTGCAGAGTTTAAAATGAACTTCAAATACATTTTCCTCAACTAGTAGAGTCTCAAATAGTAGAGTCTGAAATGAAGTATAAATTCTCTTCAACCCAGGAGCTTGTATATAATATGGTGATACATAGTCAAAGGTAAATCGCAAGAACTGAGAAATTAGAGATGCCATGTATGAATTAATTGATATTCATACCATGTTAACATAATAACAGGATACACTATATTTACTACCACTGTCATACAATTAGATTCTGGAACACATTGGCACACGCTAATGATCTGTCAGATAGCTAGAGCTAAGCGTTACCTAGCATTACCGAAAAAGTCTATATGTTAATCAAATTATTTTCTAAGACAAGAAGGATAATATTGGCTGTCAGTCACTTCCATGGCAACCACAGCCTCAGCAAGAGAGAGATGTGGTGGGAGGAAGAATGTAGGATTGCGTCCTACCATGGATACCTCATGTCAAACAAAAGGAAAAAGATTGACAGAAGAGGAACTGAGGTCACGGATTCCAGAAGTTTCCATTAATCCAACTTCACTGTGGCCTTAGGTTACCCGTACAATGTGTTAGCGCACTGAACAAAGTCGTGTGTGTCTGTGTGTATGCGTGTGCGAATGTGTGTCAGTCATACATTTTGACGGCATTAGCTGGTCCTCCCTCAGGCGAGAGATTAGAAGCCGACGAGATTATCTCGCTATCTCGCTGGACTGTGAGAGGGAGAGAGCCGTCCATCTCTAACAGTAAGCGCGTCATGCAAAGGTAAGACTGAGTATGCGACCAAAGATAATTAATGCGTAGCAAGATGGGTCGTCCTAGTTCATGTCTATGAGGGCAAAGTGGAGTTCAGTCAGAGACGGGCTCTGGTTCAGTCCCCGCCTGCACAGGGGCGTGTCACTGACGTATGACTGACGTTTGAACGCCTCGGTTCCACGCCAGACAGAAGCCGTAGTACAAAACAAACTTGGTATACACCTTCATTAATGTTGATTTTCTCCCGACTGGAGGGTGCCCCCCCCAACACCCCCCCCCCCCCCCACCTTGTGTGGGGCGTGTACTACTGCTACCCTATTTGCATACATTTCCAGGGACAGGAAATGGCCTCTCAGGAAGTATCTTTGTAATCAACCATCTTTGACGCGACTCCACAACAGAGCCATGCTTGAAATAGCCCACGGGTGAAGGCCTCCGAAATCACCTCTTGAAATAAAAGGAGATTATTTCCCAGTGCTTTCATCTTCATTACAATCATCAAAGAGCTGAGGTTCCCCAGAGGGGCACAGGGGATATTATACACGAACAAACAACGTCCAGGGGAAGGAGAGTGAGTGATAATTGTCTGCCGAGACGTGGTGAAAATCAGGAGACCAAGAATTTGGAGAGGGCTGATAGACCACCAGCCTACACCACACTAGAGAAGAGGGTTGGCCAGCCTACAGTAGACTAGAGAAGAGGGCTGATAGACCACCAGCCTACACTAGACTAGAGAAAAGGGCTGATAGACCACCAGCCTACACTGAGGGCTGATAGACCACCAGCCTACACTAGACTAGAGAAGAGGGCTGATAGACCACCAGCCTACACTAGACTAGAGAAGAGGGCTGATAGACCACCAGCCTACACCAGACTAGAGAAGAGGGCTGGCCAGCCTACACCAGACTAGAGAAGAGGGCTGGCCAGCCTACACTAAACTAGAGAAGAGGGCAGTCAAGTAAGCTCCGGGTGAGTAAGCGTCCGTTTGAGGGCTACTTTCTAAGACACTGTATATGGGCAAAAAATATACTGCGCACGCACTGACACACACAGGAGTAGTGAACAGCCAGGCATTTAGGACGGAAAGTCCTATGCTCCAGGGCAGACAAAAAAACAAATTAGCAAATTTATAAAATTTATTAGCAAGTTAGCAAATTTATTTGTTGTGAAAAATTGTTTGTGAAACTAAGGTCTAGGACCCGTTGTGGTCTAAACGCACATCACACACCCAAGCGAGGATACGGAAATCTGTCTGATAAATACATGTGTATTTAGAGAAAGGACCTAAATGGTTATAGATCCGTTGTGGTCAATTGAAGTGCTTATATGTTACAAGAATTGTCATAAAAAGGAGCTTTAATTTAATTTTGACAAGAATCCCCAAATTATAGGGTAGTTGATTTTCTCTCAAATCTGGACGGCCAGACGAACGTCCGTAGTGAGTTTCTAACCTCTCTCAGATTTTGATGACAAACAACTCTTGCAAATACAGCTCTGAATTTCTTCCTCTTTTAGTAAAGTTAACCACATATTGAAGTACGAACCAAGGGAATAGGGAACAGCGACTAAGAGATAGAAAGTGACTCTGAAGTAGTCCACCTTCCTTAGCCCCCAAATCCCAAATTAGAGAATTTGATTCAGATAGAGAAAACCTATCAACAAAGTCAACCCTATTGTACATCCTAAACCCGTTGAAAAGGGGCCCTCGCATGAGACACATACACTGAAAGATACTTCCTCTTTTACCCTGTGATATTATCACAGTCCGAAGACGAACACCATCAGGAGTAGCGATCTCAACTGTGTTAAAGGGAATCCCTTTGGACACCAGAGTAGTCACAAAACGCACACCTCCTCTTTTACCCTGTGAAATCCTCACAGTCCGAAGACGAGCGCACCCACACCTACAGGAGTAACGATCTCTACTGTGTTACGGGAGCCCCGTAGACACCAGAGTGGACACAAAACGCAACAGTACCTTGGATCCAGCGTATTGACCATGCCTAAAAAAACGCTTCTCTCCACGGTTTGAAAAGGCACCATGTCTTTGCACAAGAAAGTTGCTATAGAATTCGTAATGTCTATCCACCGCTGGCTTTTTTATCATAGGGTGTACCTTTTGAAAATGCCTGGGCGATTGAAACCTGGTGTGTAACTTTTCTCCCACTCGAGGACTGACTTGGTTTTTGGGGAACAGTGCTACGCATTCGTTGGCTTTCCTCATATTCGACAACGTTTTTTAATTTCAGATGGTAGAACAGATTGCTTGTGTTACCTCTCTTTGCTGTCACTGTTGACCGGCATATTTTGCAGATTATGGTTTTCTGCTCACTATCCGACACTTTAAATCCAAACCATGTCCATATTATGGACGTTGAACCATTCTTTTTTACAAGCTCCTCCTCCTCCATACCTTCACCGCTCGCAGCCATTTTTCCACACCTGTGGCCTCCTCGTGGTTGTTGCCGGTCCCAGCAGGCCAAGCGTGTTGCAATTTGATGACATAATGACCTATCGCAATATGCCGGTATAACAAAAATCTCTATCGTTGGCCAAATTTTTATCGCATACCGCTTATACCGTTTATATCGCCCAGCCCTAGCGGTTAGTGTGTATCTACACGGTTTAACGTCAGTTGTGCTATAGCGGTTAGTGTGTATGCACACGGTTGGATGCTGCACTAACTGAATGAGCATGTTACAATGCTAAAGGATTTATGCGTGTGTAAAAGTTGAATAAAGAGTTGTCCTGTTGGGCATAAACAAGATAAAGTGAGCATACTATTTAATAAAACGTGCACACGATTTAGTGAAATAAACACAAAAAATATACTATATTGTGCATACAATATAATGAAACGAGACCACAATTTACTAAAATGTGCGCACATTCTCTCGATACACAAAAATATCTTGCAATTACACCTCCTGGGCTCCGTACAATACAGCTGATGCTCCACCAGAAACATATGAGCTGGTTAAAGAGCTTATATAGTCCACTGTGAGGTCTACTGTCTTTACACAGAGGGAGAGAGAGAGTTGGGAGAGTGACACAGGAAGTTGGAGAGAGAGACTAGGAGAGAGAGTGAGACAGAAAGAGCAAGAGAGGAAGTGTCGGGGGAGTAGTGAATCAGAAAGAGGGCAACTAATCATTTCTTCTCCCCCTGTGATGCCTGAGGCTCAGAGGCCAGTTCTACTACAGGAGCTGGGCATAATTAACACACCATCAACGCCTTCATTAAACTTTCATTCTCACCATTAGCCTGTTGATTTGGTTAAATAATATATCGCACTTGTGTGTGTGTGTGCGCGCGCGCGTGTGTGTGACTCATATGTGTGTGACTGCAGGAAGAAGGGGTGTGAATGAAACCATTGGGGCTGCAGAACAGGCCAAAGCTAGAACAAAGTGCCCCCATCCAGGGCAATATCAGCTGAAGTCTCTCACAATGCCCCCACCCAGGTCAATAACAGCTGAAGTCTCTCACAATGTTGCCATACAGAGCAATATTAGCCAAGGCTTTTCATTGTACATCTGAGGAGATGGTATTCTATCTGAAATTAACAATTTATCATAACTGTGCACTGAATATGACCTTAACTGAAGAGTTAATCAAAATGTAATTCGGTGGAAATGTGATTCTGAGTGCCTCAGCCCTTCCTCTTCTGCAGAGCTTTTCAATTAGGGAGTGAAACGAGTCACAGCCTTACAAGGGTACTCAAGATGCCTGGAATTACAGTAATGACTATTACAATCCCATTACCAAAACCACAGAGAGATTCTGGCTTATTCCAACCATTTCCTTTATTAGGATTTGTTTCATCTTTTCGTCTCTGTTCTCCCCTTTTATGCCATCTCATTCTCTCTGTCTCACTTCTTTTCTCACACACTGACTTTCCCCTGTAGACTCAAACCTTTCCCTCATTGTCATCTCCTACCCCAACCTCCTCAATCTGTCACTCTTAGACTCTGTGTGTGTGTTGTTGACTTTTGTGCTCTTTAAAAGGACATTTCACCTGGATGCATGCCACACTGTGGAGACAGTTTGAATTATGAGGACAATATACCATCACAACTTCTACGTGTTCTTTGGTTCTTATTTTGATGCACTCACAGGAGGTAGGAATGATAGGGTGTGCCATCCACCAACATAATAACTAACCAATGTAATAAACCACCTGCATAATACAAATGAGCTGTTTTAACCATAATAAAATGTAATAATTTCATGCAAACATAATAACTGTTGCCTACCACCAGCGTTATAACTAATTTCCAACCTAATTTCTTAACCACAAGTTGCACCTTTGTAATATTGGCCTTTGCAACATGATTGACATATGTAAGTCACTTTGGTTAAAAAAAAAAATCTGCTAAATGAATACATGTAGATTTCAGTTCGAAAAGATGCACCTGCATTCACTCTCAATTAGCAGAGTTGCTCAGGAATAGATACCTATGGGGAAACAGTACTGTTTGCTGTGGCTGTGAAGTGTGTGTGTGTATGTATACTGTATGTGTGTCTATATTTGTAAATGTTAGTTTGTCTGTATTGACGTGTTGCCAGAACACCAACCGTATGGACCCCAGAGCGATAGCACAAAATCAATACGTCTTACAATCAGGGCTCGAAATTAACTTTTTTTCTCAGTGTCCCGCAGCTGTCTGTACTTGCCACTGTCCCGGACTTAACCACTAGTGTCCCAAATTCAAGTTCTTGTTTTTTTCCCATTCTACATAATAAACAGTAACTTGCGTCACGTAATTAACTCGTAAGTTCTGAAGACTTCATTTATTAAACACCATTGTATTAACATTATCTGCTTATTTTACACAACACTCATTTTCAGAGATTGCGCTTTTGGCTCTTTTTTGAGGTTGCACTAGACGTTCTCATTGTCCGTCGTTTTGACGGACAGGGTTGTAAAACATTCCGTCAATAATCTATTTTCACGTGTCTTTAATTTCAATGTCAGTTTAGTGTGATGTCATGGTCACAGATCTCATTGAAAACAATAAGTAGCATGGGAAATTACCACGAAGCTGTCGGATAGGCTACTCTCCGGTATTCGTTTTTTCTCAAGAATAGCCTATAGCTTAGAACTGCCAAAGCGAAATGTCAAATGCTAACTTAAATAACTGTTTTCATAGTTAACAGGCTACCTTGCAACACTATCGTTTTGTCAAATCGCAGTTGCAGTAGCCTAGGCTATTTAGCTCAGCATGATATCGGTGACGTTTTGTCTGTCACCGACAGAAAACACGCAGCGTTTTACTCAGAGAGGACTGTCATCTCGTTTAGAACACCAGTATAACCTTAAGGCTTCTACATACCTGACGCACCCGACCGGTAGCGCGACAATGTGACGTCAAAATGACGTAGATCTCTCTGGCGCGCCAGGGTTTTGGCCGTGTAGCGCGAGGTAGCGCACCACTCATTTTTTTTCAGACGAGCGCGACAAGGCGGAAACAGGAAGATGGACTAGTTCGAGGGCAAGCGAGTTGCAGTGTTTTGTTACAGTCGTGAATTTTTAATAGTTTGCTGGATAAGTTAACAAAGTTACCAGTGAGAGTTGCAACACATGGAATTAAGAGGAAAGAATAGAAACGATTTATTTTCAAACAAAGGATATCTATTAAGGCCTGAACAAAATCTCTTTCCACTTCAGGAAATTACACAAACTCAGCCAGCTGCTAGCTAGCTAGCTAGCTAACTAAACTGTTTAAATTATTAAAATTTCCCTCGGGATGACTAAAGTACCTATCTATATATCCATCTATCTATCTATCTATCTATCTACCTGTGCACACACCTTGGAAACTACATGATAATGATGATGGTAGTTGTGAATAGTAGCAACCAAAGTCTGAAGTACCATCACAGAGGCTAGCTACTGGTGTTTCTTACTGCAGCTTCTTCTGCTGTGTAAGTAGTTAATGTTAGTCTTTTCACAACAGCGACACCTCTGTTCAGGAGAATATTGCAACTAGTGTTGCGACCACCACGCGCGAGTATAAATGGTTACGGCGCTTCTGTGACGTCACATTGTCGCGCTACTGGTCGGGTGCGTCGAGTATGTGGGACGTTTTAGGCCTACACTATCAGTCATAAATGTTCACAATGGCATGAAAACAAATGCCATTTACCTGCCTGCTAGTTAGGTAAGTTAGCCTAGGAATATCGGAAAGTGACCCATTAGGCCTACCGCCCGCACACTATTTTTGTGTCGGCCTATGAGTCACTTAATATTCATTTAACCAATACGGCGGATTCCTAAGGAAACGCAAGCACCCATCCCGTTTGGGTATCTTATACTATATTTGTACCAAAAATGACATTGTAGCCTACAGTGATTCGAAGACCAGTAAACAGTGTTGTAAGGCTGCGTGTACAAAACCGCTTTAGAGATCAGCTGGCTAACGCTGCTTTTTCCAGCTGCCCATTACGGAGAAATTTGGTGATCACTGAAAGTTGTTTAGGTAGCCTACATGGAATCACGTTAAGCTTTTTCCTTTTAATAGGCCTCAATAACATCCATAATAATTGGAATGTGAACAGTTTAGGAAAAAAAGTACCCATTTTGAAATTTGCTTTGCCATTTTTTTTACTGTCCCAGAGTTGTCCCAGACATCATTCTATTGTGTCCCGGAAGCATTTTTTATGGTCCCCGGGACGTCGGGACATCGTTAATTTCGAGCCCTGCTTACAATGCGAAAACGCAGAAAGGCTAGATTCAGCGCTAGCTATCAAGGTAATCTCTTTGATCTAGAAAATATGATTAGACAAATTAGGAAAGAAACTGACCAGGAATTGAATCGTAATGTTAAACCAATGACCTTGCAACCTACTGTTGAATTAAGTTCACCTGAAAGCGTGGAAGTGAATGAATGTGTTGAAGCAGATGTTGAACAATGTGCAGGATTACTAAACCAGATCACCCTGACCTCAGGAATACTTGGTGATTATTGAATGTGAATAAAAGAATGGAAAATGAACCATAACTGCGTACAATGACCTCATAATAAATAATAAAGTGCGATGAATGAAATGTATCATTACAAGTATTTTAGTAGCCTGACCTTGTAAAGTCTAGGGAATTATGCATGTAAAGAATTGTCTCTAGATAACTTCTAGGGTCAAACATCTTCGCACGTTAGCCAACTGTTCGAGACCTAGGCGTAGTCGCTCCTTATTTCATAAACATCTCAATAAATCCACCACGGAAGCCTGATCAACTTCCAAGGGGGATATTTAAAATAGGAGCAATTGGTTATCTGCGCCGCAGAGGGAAGACGTGCGACTGCACTCGACAGTAGGTCCCTGCTATCTACAATAACCTCAAGGGGGTATCGTAGGTCTTAACTGCCTAGGCCTGGGGGTTACGTCTGAGAAACGGCTGACGTTGACTAGGTTCTGGGGGTTACCTGCAGGGGGCAACACAGTATGTATGTATGTGTGTAGCATGTCTACTGGTGCTTGTATCAGTGCATATGTTAGGTTAAGGATTGTCTGGCATCTTTTTTAACTGACCCCCCCCCCCCCCCCCAACTCATCCTTCAGAACCAGTCTACAGCCCTAGAACACACATGCCCTGTCACAGAATGACAGATGTTGCCAGGCAACTTCAGCAGAGAGTACTCCTGCAGCCTCTCTTTCAACATAGACCTGTAGATTCATCTACATGTACTCATTTAGCAGACACTTCTTATCCAAAGCGACTTACATATGTCAATTATATCACAAGGGATTACGTTTTCCCCGGAGCAACTTGGGGTTAAGTTCCTTGCTCAAGGGCTCAACAGTGGAAGCCGGGAATTGAACCCACAACTTAGTCCAGTACCTTAACCTTAACCACTACACTACCAGCGCCCCAAAGAGAGGGTCACTGCATTGGCCGGGAAGGTAGTACGTACACTTGAAGATCATACACTTGAAGATCATGCACTTAAAGATCATGTACTTAAAAAATATGCACTTTGACAACATGCACTTAAAGAACAAAGAAGCACTGTGGAGTTTTGGTCTATTACTAGTTTGCTATCCACCTAATACAAATGTGTTATGTTGTTGTTGCTGTTGTTGTTGTTGTAGTTGTAATACGGATGTGCAAACTTTCCAAACACCACCACCTGCCTAGTTTGCATGGGCAACAGTTTGCTAACATGCTACCTGGCATCTTTTGGCAACACTGCTGGTGAAGTGAAAAATGCTCGTATGTTTACATGGAGTCCTCCAACGCAATCACAATTAGTCATGGATGTATATCTTCTCTCCTGATCATGATCATAGTTACATCAAAATTAATTGAAGATGATGCTAAATGTAGTTGCTCATTAAAACATGCCTCAAAAGGCACATTGCAGATTATTGTTGCTTTAATTAAGTAGGACAGAGGAAACAGACACCCTGTCTGTAGCATCACAGCCTGCCATCAGAAGCAGGCTATGCTTCCGTCTCTCTCTCTTCCCTCTCTCTCCCTCACTTTCTCTCTCTCTCACTCTCTTTGTCAATGTGACATTCCTGCCTGCACTGTGTCCTTTTGTTCTCCCTCTCTTCTTCTCTATCTTCTTTCACTCTGTTTCCTCTGTCTCTTTATGTCTCGCCCTTTCTTCTTTCATCTTGGTGCCAAATGGTCTTTTCTATCATCATAAAAGGAAAAGAGAGAAAGACTTGAAAGGTTGGTATTTTGTGCACATATTGTTTTATGTTTATCAACGTTTTTAGTGTGAACAGTGGTTAAAGTGGGATTTGGGAGGTGGGGGAACCCTGAAATCCAGAGTCGGTGCAACAGGGGAAAAATGACTCACCGTGGGACAACAGATTGACTATCGTGGTGTAGCCGTACTTTTTAGGACAAGATAGTGTCACTGTGGCACCAAATATCACAATAGCCTACTTATTTTATAATTATATATTATATTATATAATTGTTTTATTTTGGTCCATTTATCTACTCTAATATATGATAACAATACTTTGGTAAAATTGCCAAAGACCACAATATGGAACACAACTTTGTTATTCTTGTGTTACAATGTAAAAATGGGAAAAGTCCTAAACTGATTCATATTTAACACACCAAAATGGCTGCTGACTGCAGACACAAATGTAAGTTATATACAAGTCATGAAGGCATTAACATTACCAATGTGTTTTCCAATTAGGAAACAAGTATTCATGGGGTACATTCAGACTAAGCGTCTTTTTCTGACAAAAGAAGTTATGCAGACCGCTTTTCCAGTTTGAAAAAAAAAATCTGCCAGCGTTCTTGTTCCAAAAAGCAGCCGGAAGCGTTTTTTTAGGGCTGTCAATTGATTCAAAAAATGTATCTAATTAATTACATACTCTGTGATTAATTAATCTAAATTAATCGCATATATAATTTTTGCTGTGAAAGTATTTTAAATATTTAAATTCAAATGAATCATTTAATAATCAGCATTAGTGACATTAAAGTTCAAAAACTCTTTTATTATTATTTTCACTGTTCAAATAATGGCCATAATAATCTATGATATGACCTAATATGCTGAGGAAATATTCAAAAGTGCTTCGGGAAGAAGTTTTTTTTTTCACATACAAGGCATTTCAGGCCACAGATATAACCTAGGGGACACAATGAAAATAAATTAACACTCCCCTCAATGTCAACACTTATTTCTTTGCATTGATGTGCGACTATAGAGTTGATGAACTCCGCTGATATGCAAATTCCTTGCTGCAGAAATTGCAGAGGACTTTATTTTCAACACTTTATTTTTATCAACACCATCAGGCCGTTTTTTAAAAGTAAATGTTCCAATCAATGATTCAGGCAGCACGTTTTCTTCTCTCTCCTTCATTTTACAGTCTAATTTTTACTGACTAGAACGGCTCGGGGTCAAAGGTCATACGGAATCGATTAATCTGCGCTCATTTTTTTAATCAGTTATT
>NC_055974.1:27851391-27861391 GCF_018492685.1 Alosa sapidissima
AGGCTATGAGGCGCATGGACATGTAAGTAGGTGAAAGCACCGACACCCCCACACACACACCTCCACACACACACATACACACACACAAACACACACACAGTTTACTCTAACGAGGCAGGTTAATGCAAGAACAGGTCAAGAAATCAGTGCCACGTAGGAGGTATTAACTGCCCACTTTAAGGGCCATTTAGATAGAGTGGGATCAGAATGGCTTGTGGCTCTCTGCTTTTGAGCTCAGCAAACAGCACTCAAAGGATTTTTAACGCGTCCTCAAGCAAAATCTTACCCTATTGGTATGCAGACCACGAGGCAGTGGTAAGCAAAATATTATGTAAACAGTATACTCAAGCAGAGATCAGCCAATCATGCCACCCTGGTGCTTCCTACAGCAGGCAGAGATACTTCTGTTTGTCAGGTAACCATATGGACATGCCAGCCTGTAATATGGTGACATATGAGGCAATGTACAGATGCTGTATATTGCATCATTCATTAAGGCTGATCATCACCTGTACCAGGAATATATTCAGTCAATTAGGCTGTAACAAACAATCGGCACTCATGAAACATTTTGATGGAAATGACAGTTTAATTGTAATATAATGGGTGACTTTCAACAAACCATATAATATCGATATGTGCAGGTGTTATATGTTTAGCTTCTGTGTGTTTACATAGAGATTGTTACTGAGATTGTGTCATCAAGTCCTGGAGAACCAAGCTTGTTTGTCTGTGTTAAAGTATCACAATGTCCACTGGTATCCTATTTATTGCTTAGGTGTTGGGGTGAGTTGAATAAACTGTTTGTGATGATGTGCATCCATAATCACTGGCTTAGGTGTTGGGGTGAGTTGAATAAACTGTGTGTGTGATGACGTATATAAGTATAAGTATATATACTCTTTTGATCCCGTGAGGGAAATTTGGTCTCTGCATTTATCCCAATCCGTGAATTAGTGAAACACACTCAGCACACAGTGAACACACAGTGAGGTGAAGCACACAGTGAGCTGCCTGCACAGTGAGCTGCCTGCAACAACAGCGGCGCTCGGGGAGCAGTGAGGGGTTAGGTGCCTTGCTCAAGGGCACTTCAGCCGTTCCTACTGGTCGGGGTTTAAACCGGCAACCCTCCGGTTACAAGTCTGAAGCGCTAACCAGTAGGCCACGGCTGCCACGTGAAATCCTTATTCACTGGCTTAGGTGTTGGGGTGAGTTGAATAAACTGTGTGTGTGATGACGTGCATCCTTATTCACTAGCTTAGCTGCTTAAAAGTCAATTTCGCTACCTCACTCCCTCCCACTTAGAGCAAGAAGAAAATGCAAGTTCCCTCCATAATGATATGTCATGTCATGTTGATATGTCAACATCAATATTCAACTCTGTTTAGCCCCAAGATGGTACCCGGTTTGTAAAAAAGTAACGACTAAAAGGGTCATGATCTTACCCCATCAACAAGGTTGTATAGTGCAATACAAACTGTCAATGCCAGAGACTTCATTTTCCATAGTTATTATTTTAAGGTAAAATAATTGCATTATGTTGTTTTGACAAACTGACTGATTAAATGCTGCTAATATGAAAGTGATTGTCAATACTGTTGGTATGGACAACAAAAGACAGAAGTGTTTTTAACCCTAAGCGCTGACTCTAATGAAGACATGGCGATATCAACCTCAACTTGAGGATCACCGTGACAACTAGACCACGAGAATCACCCTGACAACTAGTCTAGACCACGAGAATCACAGTGATCACAGTGACAACTAGACTACGAGAATCACCGTGACAACTAGACCACGAGAATCACCGTGACAACTAGACCACGAGAATCACAGTGACAACTAGACCACAAGAATCACAGTGACAACTAGACCACAAGAATCACCGTGACAACTAGACCACAAGAATCACAGTGACAAGCACTATGGGCACCGATGTCGTTCTCGCCTGTGGGGAGGGGGTCATGGAGAACTACGTCATTCTCTCCTGTGGGGAGGGGGTCATGGAGAACTACGTCATTCTCTCCTGTGGGGAGGGGGTCATGGTGACTGAGCAATGTGGAATGATGTGCATTTGAACTCAGCCCCTCGTTCATTTAAATAACTAATTGAGTAAACACCGCAGATGCCAGAGGACTGGACATCCCTCCCCCCTTTACACACACACACACACACACACACACCCCCAAGAGAAGAGAACATTATGCAACACAGATGGAGTCTGGATGAGGGATGAGGCCCTGGGCCCTGGGCCCTAGTAGGGAATCCTCACAGCGATCAGTAGTGCAGATTCAGCTAGAGCAATATAGACTAGAGCGCTGCCAAGCCCCCACGCGCTCTACAGGTTATTTAAGCAATTATCTTTACATATATTGCAATTGACCTGCATTACATAAACGCAATGGCAGGCTGGGATGTGAACATTGCAGTCTATCTCATGTACATTTCCTCTAAGTGCCGTAACACATTACATGGAAAACTCTCGTGTTTTTATGGGAAAACCATGTACCACATGGACATACTGTAACACGTTCACCTGCAGATAAGGCTTATGGCTTTCAGATCTAGACTCTGAAAACTGACATTAGACTAATACTGTACACTGTACAAATACTCTTGCATCATCTGCGTCATATATAGCTAAGAGAACATTGGGTCCTATTCAGAACTTTTAAATTCCTCAAAGTGACACAATTCTTTCATAAGAGGGCGATCACTGACACTCTCTTTTCACCTCCAGACACACAAATTCAATCATTCCCCTACGGAACCTACACAATCAATTTTCCCCTCGCACGTTTGTACCACTTACCGCTTTGGAGATCACCAAAGCGCGTCAGTGTGATCGCCCCCTAAGTACGTGTTTGAGCCTCTCTGAGATCTCTGTATACCAGTGTTCTACAGGCTACGGAACCCAAAGACGGTGGAACGTTATTAAGAACATCAGTCAGTCGGATCTAAAGGTCGGGTTGAGAGTGACTCGGCTCCACTAGAGTGTGTGAAAATGACTACCACAGTGCCCACAGCGAGACGGAGACGGAGACGGAGATGGAGCGTCCAGACAGAGTACTAAATATTCATGACCCGAGCTGGACGGGGAAAGAGAGAGAAATGTCAGGAAGGAGTCAGAGAGGGGGAGAGAGATGAGAGAGAAAGAGAGAGAGAAAAAGAGAGAGAGAGAGAGTAGGAGAGAGATGAGAGAGAGAAAGAGAGATGAGAGAGAGAGAGAGAAAGCGAGAGAGATGAGAGAGAGAGAGAGAGAGAAAAAGAGAGAAAGAGAGAGTAGGAGAGAGATGAGAGAGAGAGAAAGAGGAATGAGAGAGAGAGAGAAAGCGAGAGAGATGAGAGAGAGAGAGATGGGGAGGTGGAGGGGTGGAAGGAGGGAGGAAAAGAAAGAAGTGAACAAGGAGAAAGAACAAAGGGATGCAAACAGACAGAAGAAAAGGACTGATAGAGAGCAAGTCAGAAGCCAGAGTGCTGAACATGAGCGATATCCAGAGCGTCTGATGGAACACTGTGTTTATTCTCTGTGATGCTAATGCATCTCTGGAAATAGACTGTGGGTTGTGAATCTACAGAATGTCCACATGTGACACCGCAGCTGCAAGCTCTGGCAAATGACCTTGATTAGTCCCTCACTGCTTTTAATCTCTTCCACTTCCTTCACTTTACTTCACTTTCTTAGTTCTTGTTTCTCTACTTTTCCTTTGTGATGTACACATATACATTATCCCCTGTTCTTCATGTTGATCATTACCCACAATCCTCTCCATTCTTGCCCTCTCTATATCATTTTCTTTCTATATCTTTTCTCTCTAGTTGTCTCAGCTCTCCCTCCTCGAGCTCTGACCTCCTGGCCTGATCTGGGCATCAAATGGGCGGGCTGTATGGGTATGAGGGAGGGAGAGAGCGGGAGAGAGAGAGGGACAGGGAGAGAAGGAGAGAAGGAGAGGGAGAGGGAGAGAGAGAAGAGAGAGAGAGAGAAGGAGAGGGAGGGAGGGAGAGAGAGCGGGAGAGAGGGAGAGGGAGAGGAGAGAGAGAGAGAAAGGGAGAGAGAGAGGGAGGGAGAGAGGGAGAGAGAGATAGACATGGATGGAGAGAGAGAGAGAGAGAGAGGAGATGAAAAGAGAGGGAGAGATGAGGGAATAGATAGAGAGAGAAGGAAGGAGAGAATGAAGGAGAGAAAGGGGGCTCCTCTGATAAATCTCAGAGGCCCTGTCCTGTCATTGCATTTCATTGTAACTGTCTAAGGCAGAGAGTGATGTTGTGGGGCGAGGTGTGTGTGTGTGTGTGTGTGTGTGTGTGTGTGTGTGTCTGTGTGTGTGTGTCTGTGTGTGTGTTGTGTGGGCGAGGTAGATTGGTAGACTGATGTCCCTGATGGATTCCACAGAAATGTGAGTAGGAGCTGCAGAGCAGAGTTCAGATATGATGAAATATGATCAGTCTAAAATGCTACTCCGTGATGCAGCATGAGCAGACTGATTGAAACGGATATATTCATTACTCTATGCTAAATACATGCACTGCCTGCTGCCTGCTCCCAATGGTGTCCTCTAAGTCCCCTGGTGTGTGTGCGTGTGTGTTTGTGTGTGTGTGTGTGTGTGTTACTCACCTCCAGCCTCGGGTTGCTGGTCCCACTGCAGTTCTCTGAGTCCCCTGGTGGGCGTGTGTGTGTGTGTGTGTGTGTGTGTGTGTGTGTGTGTGTGTGTGTGTGTGTGTGTGTGTGTTACTCACCTCCAGCCTCAGGTTGCTGGTCCCACTGCAGTTCCCTGAGTCCCCTGGTGGGCAGTTTCTGTATCAGACACCCGGCCAGCGTCTCGTCCAGCTGCTCTACGGAGCACACCTGGAACGCCTGCACAGAGCAGAGAGAGGGAGGAAGAGAGAGAGAGAGGATAGAGAGATAGAGGAAGAGCGATGATGGAGAGAGAGAGAGGAAACAGAGAGAGGACAGTTGGGCCAGAGCATTAGTCAGCTTCTCCACCGAACACCACTGTGTGTGTGTGTGTGTGTGTGTTGTCAGGACCCTGTCGGGTCTGCACTCTGCACCAGCCCCGCACCTTTCTACTGACGTCTGTTTGTTGCAGCTTGGTGGCTGGAGATGCGCAGGTGTGCAGAGTTAACCTGACTGCCCAGGAGATAAGAGGGCTCAGCTCCATAGGAGATAAGAGGGCTCGGCTCCATAGGAGATAAGAAGGCTCGGCTCCATAGGAGATAAGAAGGCTCGGCTCCATAGGAGATAAGAGGGCTAAGCTCCATAGGAGATAAGAGGGCTCGGCTCCATAGGGCTCCATAGGGCTCCATAGGGCTCCATAGGAGATAAGAAGGCTCGGCTCCATAGGAGATAAGAGGGCTCAGCTCCATAGGGCTCCATAGGGCTCCATAGGGCTCCATAGGAGATAAGAAGGCTCGGCTCCATAGGAGATAAGAGGGCTCGGCTCCATAGGAGATAAGAGGGCTCGGCTCCATAAGAGGGCTTGGCTAGACATACACTTGCATCACATTTTACTTTTCTTCCATTATACATTTTTTCTATACTTTAATACACATTCTCTATTAATTTGTTCCTATGTGTGATATCTCCTTTATGTACAGTACTTATACTGTGTGTGTGTGTGTGTGTGTGTGTGTGTGTGTGTGTGTGTGTGTGTGTGTGTGTGTGTGTGCGTGCTTGCATGTGTGCATGTGTGTGTGTGCCCTGAGACAGTGTGCTTTGACACAGAAGATAACACACTAACAGCAGAGTTCTAAATGAGCAGACTGCTGTGTTTAGTTTGATGTTGCTACCTGTATTGACCCCTGGAGAACCGTCAGACTAATGACTAAACATCCATGTGTGTGTGTGCTTGTGTGTGTGTGTGTGTGTCTGTGTATGTGCTTGTGTGTGTGTGTGTGTGTGTGTGTGTGTGTGTGTGTGTGTGTGTGTGTGTGTGTGTGTGTGTGTGCGCTTTTTAACCCACTGGGGATTCCCCCATTAAGCAAATGAATATTAGTCTGACTCAGCTGATATTGGCAGCCACACGTAATCAGGCTAAGTAGGAGAGGGGGGCTCCTTTACGACATCACTTCCTCCCTGAGTTTAGCGCTTACTTAGAGCTCTAAAGAGATGAGTGGGTTTCCGTCAGCAGATTCTTTTGAAAATTGCTGACATGTTTGTGTGGTATAACCAGAAAAAAATAGTTATTCATTTCCATGTGTTTAACATGATTTGGTACTTCAATAATAAGCAGTGAAGTTCAGCAAATCAATACTTTTAAAAAAGTATCGAACATAATTGGTATTGTTACTTTTAGAAATAAAAAAAACCCAAAGAAGATGAGTGGTTTTATTGTGTGGTAGTGGTTGCAATGTCCTTTTTAGCTAACATTCGCTACCCCACCTTCGTATTCACAAAATAGTTTCTGAGGACAGACATACAGTACATCATGCTATTTCAATAACCACTGACAGCATCTGCACCAGTTATTTAACAACTGACGAGAAAGTGAAATGTTGGAGAAGTGTTGGCCCTCTGCTTAACACACACACACACACACACACACAGACACACACACACACACACACACACACACACACACACACACACATATATATACACATATACTGTATATACACACACACACACACACACACACACACATACTGTATACACACACACACACACACACACACACATAAGAAATAAACTCCTTTTAGCATCTTGCGAGCTCACGGTTACCTTTTTATCTCTTTTTATATTTAATGATTCTGGTTTCTTATGTCCAGTCTCCTGTAAGCTGCTTTCTCTCTTTTCCTCTTTCTCTCTCTCTCTCTCTCTTCTCTCACTCTCTCTCTATCTCTCTCGCTCTCTCTCTCCTTCTCTTTCCCTCTCTCTATCTCTCTCTTTCTGTGCTGAGGAGTAATTACTATAAGCGCTTTCAGACATACGTCTAAGACCGGAGGTTCTGCGGTTGTTAAACGGTGGGGCCGTATATCTGAACAACATAACCGGTCATATGGAAGTCCGAATTTAGCCGGTTGTTCTACTACTCCCCCCCTAGTATTTCCTCCGGACATTATGTAAATGTGCTGTGTCAGAACGAAGCGTAGAACATGTAGTTAAAATTCACACCTAGTGAGAGGGCGTGTCGGTGACATTTCTTTCGTATGTCCATATGGTAAAATCTGACTTAAATGCCAGTGTCATGATGGAGTGTCATAGTGCTGTCCAGAAAATCTCCGACCTGGAAAGATGCAGACATCACGGAGCTACTGTCCATGAGGGCAGACAGCATTGTGATAGAACACATGAAGGGAACGGCAAGAGACACATTGATGTAGCCTACAACTGCATCGCAAGGCCAAAGGAATTCAAAAGACCAAATCATCAAAAGGCGCTGAAAAGGCAGTAGCCTACAGCGACGTCATTGATGACAACAGGAGTATTTAATAAATTGTCAGCCAACAGGGTCGGTTTTCTCTTCATTGATAGCCTTCTCATGACTGCTGAGGCCGATATTTGTTGAGCATAAATATGCCTAGAGAAAATGAAAACGAAAAATCCCCAACTTTGTTCCAAGCTCCTTACGTAAATGCAATAGACACATGGGGAGAGGATGCGTTTTGAAAAATAAACCATGGAAAAACGAACCACTTCACTGTTATGTTAGTATTTTGTTTGTTGCTTAAAAATGTTGTATGGCCTTGAAGTCTTGAGCCTACTGAATTGGCTGGTAACATAAAGTTTGTGCATGCTCTCTCCAACGCAAACCAGATTTGGGGTTCCATAGCCAAGTAATTCTGCTACATAACGTTGAAAACAGATAAATGTGTTTATTTGAAACACATACAAATAGGCCTACTGTAGGTCAGCTTCAAGTATGTGCACTTACGTGACTACTTCAAGTATTAGCCTACACACAATAGATTTTTCTTCTTTAGCCTACATAATGCATACACTTTGTAAACAAACAGCAGCTGTGACAGCGGCCGCATATATTCTGCGTCATATCTTGGTGGTTCTGGGTGTGTTTGTGTGTGTGTTTAGGTCGGTGGGTGTGTTTGTGTGTTGTTAACACTAGAATTGACAATTTGTGATCAGATTACCCAAAATGCATTGTAGTTAGAAAATGTAAATGGGTCTATGTGCACCATGTCAAGCACCTTTGAGTATCTTGAAAAGCGCTGTAAAATGTATTATTATTATTATTATTATTAGTGCTGTCAAACGATTAATTTTTTTTAATTACGATTAATCGCTGAATTCCTATAGTTAATCACGATTAATCACATATTTTATTGCATGATTAAAATTCTATTATTTTGCATTTCTGAACTTTCCAGGAGTCCATGTTAACAATATAAAGCAATTATTGTGTATCTTGATTAGGATTCAAATGAAAGCAAAGCAAGTTACTTCATTACCTTAACTTTAAGACGTAGGTCTATTTGATTATTTCAAATCAAATTTCAAAAGATGTGCAGCAGACCTGAGGCAACACAATATATTCTTCAGAAATATAGCTAATAAAGGGCATAACAAACATAAAATACTATATTCATTATCTCTGAGTTCAGTTGAAAATAAGGAACTTTTCGACATGAGTGCACTGCCAAGGCCTACAGCAGGGGTCTCAAACACCCGGCCCGCGGGCCAAATCCGGCCCGCGTCCTGCCCAATTCCGGTCCGCGACGTATGACAAAATAATAATGTAATCCGGCCCTTGAGGCTATTAATTGCGACAAACAACGATACTGATTAAAATAGACGATAGATCCAGGTACGGTGACAAATCTCATTTATAGGCCTACTCTGCTCCACTATGTGGAAGACATCCATAGCTTGATTCAAACCCAAAATCGCTGCGCAAAGTTTTCAGGAAATACTTGTATTACACGCGAGAAACACAAAGACGTGCATATGAAATGACGCGGAAGCGATGCAGGCCATAGTGTTGCAGAAATTGAAGCAGAAATTAAGCAGAAATTAAGCAGAAATAGGCCTACACCAAATGTTGGTTCACGTGCGATGAAGTCTTAGGTAAGCTATGTTATTCACCTATTCTAATTCTGAAGGAGAATATCCTTTTGGAGATTATGATCGATCGTCTATGACAGTGATAGTCACGGTGCGTCTGTGAATGGAGGTGCGTGTATACAACGGTGTCCACTAAGCATACCATGCTTGTTTCGACCCTCTGCCCAACATAGCTTGGAGGTTGCAGTGGTAATCGTGATGATAGTGTCCGTAATGGATGTGGTACAGACAGCAGGGCTAGTAGAAATAGGGCTCTAAAGAACTACAAAGTCAACCGCAATATGATGCGAACTTCTGGGTACTGCAGATTACCCGCGATAGGAACTGTTTGACCAGAATACTTTATTGTAGGCCTATATTGTAGTAATCTATTACTAAACCACAACATATTAGGTGTTGGTATACATCTTAGGTGTTTTCCTGTTAATTTGTTATGTGGGTAATATGAAAAAAGGAAAGTAAACCTGCTTAAATATGTTCATCCAGTATTTACTGAAAGGTGCATAATTTGAGGTGCTTGCCATCCAGTGACAAATTACATGGGTAAATTTACCCCCTTCATAAACTTTTGTTTTACTCAAAGATTTTTACATTTACAGTAGGACTTCATCTCTGACCACTTTCAAGCCATGGCCTTTTGAAATTTTGATATAAAAATCCAATGGTGTTGCTTTCTTAACCCTGATGCCTAGTTTGCCAGGTTTAAAAAAGTTATGAGAGGAAATATTTTTATTTGGTGTGAAACACACACACCTGTTTTTATGTTTTTCATTTATTTTATAATTTGTATTCATATTTATTTTATCATTATTTTATTTATAAGCTAAGGTTGCTAGCACAGGTGTCTAAAACTATGATAAAAACACTTGCACTTTCTGTTTGCAGTTTTGTGTGGTATTTGAAAAAAAAAACATTGCATTTTCAGAAATAGCCGGCCCTCCAATCAGATGACGTTGGCAGAATTGGCCCCCAGCTCATTTGAGTTTG
>NC_055974.1:27866391-27886391 GCF_018492685.1 Alosa sapidissima
CAATGTGAGAAAGGATATTCTCTGACTCGGCCAATGTGAGAGAGGATATTCTCTGACTCGTTCAATGTAAGAGAGGATATTCTCTGACTCGACTACTTTTAAACATAAAACACAATGTGAGAGAGGATATTCTCTGACTCGTCCAATGTGAGAGAGGATATTCTCTGACTCGTCCAATGTAAGAGAGGATATTCTCTGACTCGACCAATGTGAGAGAGGATATTCTCTGACTCGACTACTTTTAAACATAAAACACAATGTAAGAGAGGATATTCTCTGACTCGACTACTTTTAAACAGAAAACACAATGTGAGAGAGGATATTCTCTGACTCGTCCAATGTGAGAGAGGATATTCTCTGACTCGACTACTTTTAAACATAAAACACAAGGAGTTCATTCCTCAACATAAAACACAATGGGCCCTATCATGACAGTCTAAAACGCATGGACGCAGGCAAAAAGCTTATTTAAATTTAGTGGGATGTCCAGTCCACTTTGGGAGTGTTTTCGTTATCAAACATCTTGGCAGATAGCGCAACAAGGCGTTCCTAGGTTTCTTAATCAGTCATGGGTGTGTTTTGGACGTGACATCATTTAAACCAATAAGAATAACATCTGTCATTCCCTTTAAAGGCACACTATGCAGGTTTTTTAGCTTAATATGCAAGTTTTTTAGCTTAATTTACCTTCACTAAACAGCTTCAGAGTCATTGGAATGGTTATATGACTTTTTTCGGGTTGAATGGTGGCCGTCTCGCTTCTGTGAGTGGAAAAACCACCCTTGCAACTGTGGGCCGGCGGGCCGACAGCCTCAGTGTCAGGAAGTATAACGAGTGTAACAAACTGCTTTACTGCATTCAAATACACATACACGCCAGGCACCGGCTAGAAAAATGTAGCGATGGAGTTTCTCAGACATTCGTCATGACAGAGCCAGCGAAAAAGAAGCAAAAACCGAGAAAACAGTACTTTACTAACACTTACAAGCTGCATGTTAACAGTTAGTTAATGTTATTCAGAGGCGGATAGAGTACACAGCTTCATTACTTGAGTAAAAGTACAGACACCCTTTGCTAAATTTTACTCAAGTACAAGTAAAAGTACAACAGTCAGATGTCTACTTAAGTAAAAGTACTGAAGTACTTGTTTTTAAAAGTACTTGAGTATCAAGAGTACAAGAGTAGCCTACATTTTCTAAATATTGCATTACTACTGCCACAGTGCTTACATTTATGTACAGAAATGTCCTACATGGAGTTATGAAAAATGTTAGTGTTTATACCTTGGAGAATGTAAAATGAATTGGAAGTAAAATCAACTGACACTTTCATCGTTTTTACCATGTTGCCAGGGATGGGCAGAATTTCTAATACATGTATTTAAAATACAAAATACTATTTTGTAATTGAAACACTTGAAACGAAAACTATCATTAACTTGTTCAGAAAATTGAAATAGTCTGGCGAGGTGGGGCCACAGGTTGGCACATTCCCAGGATGGACCTGCTGCGTCTTCATCCATTGTTTCATCCATGGTCTGACCATGGAGTTGACTTTGGTGGAAAGCTGAAGGTGATAGGCTGACCCAATCAGTGGCACCTGCACAATCCAATCACGTTTGAGAGGGAAACAACAAATTGAGGGTTTCTGAGATTTTTCTTTTTTCCTTTTTTTTTTAGAAGTAGTAACGGGTACTCACAGTTATGGATAGAAATGTAGTGGAGTAAAGAGTACAATATTTGCCTCTCAAATGTACTTAAGTAAAGTCATGAGTACTCCCCAAAAATGATACTCGAGTAAAGTACAGATCCCTCAAAATTGTACTCAAGTACTGTACTCAAGTAAATGTACTCCGTTACTGTCCGTCTCTGATGTTATTAAAGGATAACAACCATTAACTAACTGTTAGTAATGAATTGTTAACAGCTTATTATGCACTGTTAATACCTAATAAGCACATGTTATTCTAAAGCGTTACCAATTACTTTCACAATTGACTGACAATGGGTTACCATCGAAAACATAGCCTGGAAAAAGGAACACTTACCCCAATAATGTTCAAATGACTGAATAAAAAAACATTTATCTTGCAGAGGAGTTGCTTATATCTCGTGACAGTGCGTCTTCAGCTGTGCTTCATATTTGCCTCTCCGTCATTATCAATTTGCAAATGATGGTGAATAAATACTCATTGTGAGATGTATTTCGTAATATCTTTATTCTAATTATGTTTCCCATTGTAATTGTGTCATTTGTAATATTTTGCATGAATGTGCCGTGTGCCAGTGCGTGTTTGTGGATGAGAGAAGCATGGTGCGTTGTGCACCGCCCACATCACTGTTGATAATGCGCTCTTTAAATAACATACAAACAACTCGCCATGGACTTCTGACCAGGTTTCTCTTGGTCAGTGGCGCAATGCGTTTTAGGTAGTGTACGATAGCGATCCCCTCCTTAGGTTGTTAATTCCCACACCCCTTGGCGCGTTGCTCAATAGGGCACAATGAGTTCATTCCCGTAACTGCTTTTATACCTAAAAACCTTAACTGTTCCCGTAACTGCTTTTATACCTACAAAAACCTAGTCTGTGGGTCTGTCATCAGCAAGGACATAATTAAGAGACCACTGCAAATTTGAATATGACCGTCAACTCATTCGAATGTCACTCAACCGTATGACATCAGAAAAATGTGCAGTAGTCTCTTATTTTTTTCCAGAGCTGTACAGTATATACAGCAGGGGAAATACTGTAAGTATTGAATTGAATTAATTATCGTCAATGTTTGTTTTCAGTAAGCATACTTCCAGTGAGGCTATGCGCATGACATTTTCACCAGATATTAGTATTTACTGAGGTAATCCACAAAAAAAATCTAAACATTAAAATCCATAAGTAGAAAGGATAAGTTATGTATAATAAAGTAGAATGACACAGGGAAAAAATATTGAATGTGCCTACTGACATTTCTTAAATTAAAAATTATATGTGGAAAAGCCTTTGTTTGTAATAATAGCTTCAAGACATTTCCTGTATGACAAAATTAATCAGTTGCAGTATTCAGCTGTGATTTTGGCACATTCTTCTAAACAGATCAAGTCTTTAAATCTTGAAGATTCCAGGGGTCCCCTTTTGTGAATCCTGATCTTAAGTTCAAGAAATGTTCGGCTGGATTTAAGTCAGGGCCTTGATTTCCTTACTCTGAAACACATTAAGAGTTTCCTTTGCTGTATGCCTTGGATCGTTGTCCTGCTGGAAGGCCTACCCACATCTCATCCTCATCATCCTGGTGGATCGCAAGATTCTCCCAGAAAAAAAGGATCCATTCATCATCCTTCTGTATGAAGTCTGTCAGTACCATAAGGTGAAAAACCGCATTGTGATGCCTCCACCTCCAAGCCTCACTGTTGGTATGGTATCTGTAGGGTGATGTACTGTGCCATTTCTCCTCCAAACATCATGTGTAGTATGAAAACCAAAAATATCAATTTTGCTCTCGTCTGGCCAGACTACATTATCTCAGTATTTCAACGGCTTGTCCAAATGTTGTGTAGCAAACTTTAAATGAGCCTTGACATGTTTTTATTCAGCAATGGAGTCGTGCGGGGCGAGTGTGCATAGAGGCCGTGGCATGATTTTCTCTGTAACAATTGTACCTGCTGCCTCCCAGTCTTTCTGGAGCATTCTCCAAGTGGTCCTTGGCTCTTGGGCTACTCTTTTGACTACCTCTCTGACTCCATGGTCAGAAATCTTGCAAGGAACTCCTGGCCGGTTGATGATACAGTGATGTTCCTTCTACTTGCAGATAATGACCCCAATGCTGCTTATTGGAAGATTCTGAAGTTTTGAAATGCATCTGTAACCAATTCCATTGATTTGTTTTGCAACTATAAGGTTCCAAGGGTTTTGGGAGAGCTCTTTGCTTTTACATTATGAGAGGTTTCTTGTGTGACAACTTGGTAACGAAAAACCTTTTTATAACACATGAATATGTACTAACCCAGATTATATTAATTTGCACAGATAGGAGGGATAATTACTCTCCACTTAAAGATTCCAGCTCGTTCCTTACCTTGGTGTACTGCTTTTTCTTAACATGTTCAATACTTTTTTCCTGTGCTACTTATGGACTTGAACCCCGACCAGTAGGCACGGCTGAAGTGCCCTTGTGCAAGGCACCTAACCCCTCACTGCTCCCCGAGTGCCGCTGTTGTTGCAGGCAGCTCACTGTGCCGGGATTAGTGTGTGCTTCATCTCACTGTGGACTGAGTGTGTTTCACTAATTCACAGATTGGGATAAATGCAGAGACCAAATTTCCCTCACGGGATCAAAAGAGTATATATACTTATACTTATATACTTATATATATATATATATATATATATATATATATATATATATATATATATATATGTGGATTAGTTAATACTAATGTCTTGAACATTTCATAATAAGCAAATAGCCTCACTGGAAGTACTTACTGAAAAAAATGTTATATATATCCCTCTCTCGCTCTCTCTCTCCATCTCTCTCTCTCTTCCATTCTCTCTCTCCATCTCGCCCTCTCTCTCCCATTCTCTCTCTCCATCTCTCTCTCTCCATCTCGCTCTCTCTCTCCATCTCTCTCTCTCTCCATCTCTCTCTCCATCTCTCTCTCTCCATCTCGCCCTCTCTCTCCCATTCTCTCTCTCCATCTCTCTCTCTCTCCCATTCTCTCTCTCCATCTCTCTCTCTCTCCATCTCGCTCTCTCCATCTCGCTCTCTCTCTCCACGTCTCTGCCAGTGCTGTTCAGTGAGGGGATGCTAATCAGGCTTAGCGCGTGCGTTCATTAGCTGCCTACGCGTCCCCCGCTGCCTGCTGCCCCGGTCAGTCGGAGAGTGGCGGGCGAACAAACTGAGGACGTGGGCAGCCTGCCGCCGACGAGTCGACCTAATCACTCTCCACGTCCCCGTCCCCACTCGTTTGGATAATCACTTAGTCACAGCCACAGAGCCTTCCTGGCACATACACTTTCCTACTGCACTCACTTTTACATAACTGCCACACTGTGTCCCTCGCTACAAGCACCACATGCAGATAAGGTGTGTGTGTGTGTGTGTGTGTGTGTGTGGGCAGGAAGGTGTGTGTGTGTGTGTGTGTGTGTGTGTTTGTGTGTGTGTGTGTGCATGTGCATCTGTGTCTGTATGCATGTACATTGACAGTTATGTGTGTGTCCATGTGTGTGTGTGTATACAATGGCTGTTGTCACTATGTGGCTTTTATTAAAATGCGGAGATGTGTTTTGTGAACAGGTTTGATTGTCATTTCCGCAGAATCAGACAGAATCGGATGAAGATGTCTGTCTGTCTGTCTGTCTGTCTCTGTCAACACAGGATTGGTTGCTGTGATCAACTCCCCTACTCAGCCAAGCTGTTGTGACAGGCGCGTCGATGACATTTAATTAACTGATGGAAGGTCACCACTGGAGCCCTGTAATGGTCAGTCACTTCCACAGGCTTGAGCCTTTTGAATGTGAGAATGCCAGAGACTGGTTAACACATTCCACCTGATATGTCTTTCTGACTGGGAGAGAGAGCTCAGGCTCTGGTTAACTCAATGCCACACGTATTACAGCTGGTTAACTCAATGCCACATGTCCTTCAGCTGGTTAACTCAATGCCACACGTATTACAGCTGGTTAACTCAATGCCACACGTATTACAGCTGGTTAACTTAACGCCACACGTCTTTCAGCTGGTTAACTAACGCAACACGTCTTACAGCTGTTTAACTCAACGCCATGCACACATCTTTCAGCTGGTTAACTCAACGCCATGCACACATCTTTCAGCTGGTTAACTTAACACCACACGTATTACAGCTGGTTAACTTAATACCACACGTCTTTCAGCTGGTTAACTAACGCCACACCACACCTGGGGGTTCCTTTGAAATTCTGGCTGTTAAACAAACCATTTTAATGCAGTTTGGGAGGGACAGAAACAGAGGCGATTCTAGAGTCTGTGGGGGCCCTAAGCAAAAATTCCTAGGGGGCCCTACCAACCAGGGTTCATCACCAATATGTTAGGCTGAAAAATAATCTGACATAAAAAACCTTGTTATTTTGAAAATATAAATGTAGCCTAAAGAATGAAAAATGAATAAATAACTAAAAAATAATACAGTAAATGAATACAATAAATTACTTTAAAAACCTTTTTACAAAATATAAAGTTTTATTGGGGTCCTATCCAAAATTAGTCATTAATTTATATTGATGAACTCTGTTTTCATCTCCCCTTTCAATATTGTGAATAGTAAATGTGGGCACTACAACATGAGGCACTAGGCTACAATAATGGCATTGATGGACAGTTTAACACGGAGCCTGGTTTATTCTAATTACTTCTTTGGATAAAGTCTATCTTACTTTTATTCTTAAATAGGCTACTTGGTTGGCCCATCTCCTGACAATGTTACAATGCTTAGCCTACAGTAGAAGCGAGAAGCAAACTACAGGAGTTGAAGCTGGGAGAAAAGCTGGGCCTATTAAGAGAAATGGAAAGAAAATGTTGCATTCATCTTACCCGGTTTCACAATGCAAAGCCTGTGTATCTGATATGCAACAACGCTGCTGCTGTTTGAAAAGACTATCATAACGCACTACAAAACACAGCGGCACCTTCAAGGTGGCCTAACTGCTCCAAACAGAAGCACAAAAGCGCAATATTGAAGTGCTGGCCGAGGGCTATGCACAGCTAGCAGGATAAAGTGCGTTCTGGTGTTCTTTCTCATATTTGTTTAAGCACCTACTCACAGTTTAATTGGTGAATAGCCTAGGCTATATGTAAATGTATATTGTATAATAAAAGATTAAACAAATTGGACTGCCAGAATAATTTGGCTGTGCAACTAATTTCAGAGGCTTTGGCTGCCTGTTGCCGACCCATGTCGTAGCCTAAATTTGAGGTGTTTCAGTGATATTTTAATTCCATGTCGACTGAGCCGACAGGGAGTTTTTTTTAAAAAAGAGTTCAGAACTGCGTTAGTGTTCATGACTACAGAGGGAAGGCAGATTAGAAAGTGTCTGCTCTAAAAAAAATCAACGCGTTATACTTGGTCCTTAGCCAAATCGCATCGCAATTGACGCATTATGGCTGATCTCCTTGCTTAACTAGTTGTAACTGTCGCTAGCTAGCTCAGGTTTATTGTCATATAGATGTAGCAAACCATGTTCAATCTTTCTGCCAATTAACAATAGCCTACCATAACTTCATTGAGTCAATGCCAAACTCCGATGTTGATCCGTCATCACTTTGCACCCTCGATTAACGTTTACCACAGTAGCCTAAATATGTAGGCTATACGGATTCTTTGAACTCTTTTGTACACAGATCCTCTGTTTATAAGTCCATAGCATACATGCACAGATGCACTGTCTGAACAACAGGACAGGAGCACGCAAAATCACTCAATCATTCAAGATCTACGGACGAAATTCTCGCTAGTCCCATCGGCAAACACGCTGAGACCAGGTCTGGGGTGCCTCCTAGCAGCTCAGGGCTCCAAGCAGTTGCCTGCCTTGCCTATTGACAAGGTGCGCCTCTGGATAGAAATACAAGCAAGCAAGCAATCTTTAACTCAGCTAGGTGACGTGAACATTGGCTACCTGCATATGGTTAGCCTATCACTTCACTGCTTGACACTATCCTACATGGAGACATATTTCACGTTAATAATGGAGATGTTAGAAAAACTAGCTTTTGTTTAACGGAGATGCATATCATCTCCCTCCCTGTTTGCGCAACAGCCCACATTCTGCGTTCACTCCAGCAAGACGAATGAAATAAAAGCTTTTTAAAGTGGTCATCGCCATAGGCTATTTGCTACGATATTCAGCTCTGTTAGGCCTGCAACAAGTTACAATTTAAATTCTTTTGTGCAGTAGGCTATCCAATTGCTATGCTGTTTTCATGGACAGTTACAGGAATCCACTTCATTCCTTGTTTTAAATATGGTTGCTTCTAGCCTAGGGCCTTCCCACGTTATCTCCAAAGTGGTTCCGTTTTTCTCATTTTTACTTGCGCAAAAGCGCACACACATTGAATGAGCACTCATACCACTGCCACCTAATTTTATGCCTCTTTATTTGATGACACCAAATTAAGAAGTATTTTCTGATCGGGGAAACTTTTAGTTTATGTTTCTTTCGGTCCGCGGTTCCATAATATCATTCAATGGTACCAGCAGAAGCCGGACATAATTAAAATACATGGGTCCATGGACCAGCAATCTACTCGTTGAGTAGGCTCATAGTTTGAGAAACAGCAGATTTGAGACAGAGAAAGCATATGCTTTGGGAACAGAATGCATGATTCTGTTGCGTTGTGTTAGCGCTAGTACGGTGTTGGCTGACCACAAAATCATGCTGCTTCATTTGTTTTCTTGACGTAACTTTGGGGGTGCTCAGGTTAGGGGTTGGGATTGAATTTGGTTAAGGCGATGTTAAGTGGACAATTAGACACTCTGATCTCCCATGTCAGCTAAGATAAGCTGTAGGTGGACTATCCAGATAGAGTACCACAGGAGTGTGTGTGCAGGAGTGTGTGTGCGGTGGTGGGGGTGGTGGTGGTGTGTGTGTGTGTGGTGGTGGGGGTGGTGGTGGTGTGTGTGTCATCCGATAATAATCCAGCACAGAGATCATCACACTCCACCTGCCTCCCGCTGTAATCCCTCTGGTTGCCCTCGCTCAATCAGAGGACAACCTGCTGCTGTTTGATACGTGTGTGTGTGTGTGTGTGTGTGTGTGCGTGTGTGTGTGTGTGTGTTTGTATGCATGAGTCACAGCGATCCACAGGGTATTGATTGGTGTCTTTGGTAGGAGTTCATGGAGGAGGGGATGCCTGTCTGTGTGGTAAGACTCTGTCTGTGTGGTAAGACTCTGTCTGGTGCAGAGTGCTGCAAGCCAAGGCCTCTCACATGGCCTGGAGCCCCTATTAGTCCATGAGCCAGGGCCCCAAATTTGAGCCATCGGTATCATTTGGGGGGACTACTGTATGTCTCATAGTGATTTTTGGCAAGGTATACACCCCTAGTACTAGAAAAATCACAATAGCAGTGCAGGGGTGGTAGCAAAATCACTTTTTTTTCAGCTCATGAAGTTACTAAGATTTACTAAGATAAATTCTGTTTTTAAAATCTTGTGTATATCTTGTTTGTGCTCATGGTATGGATATTGTCAATATTCTATAATATGGTGCTTGGTATCATTGGAAAGGGGACCTTTTAGGCTTTCATTTAAGCCCAGTGCTGAATCTGTCTGACAAACACAGACGTCACATGACTTCTTTAAACCAGAAATAACATATTTTCTCACAATTTCCGCCTAAACGGCCTGGGAACATACTGTACAGTCCAAATTTGGTGAGTTTCTGATCATTACTTCCAAAGATATATGTGACAAAGCATGTGACAAAGATCCCCTTTCCAATGATACCAAGCACTATATTATAGAATATTGACAATATCCCTACCATGAGCACAAACAAATATACACCAGATTTTAACTTAGGGGGTTAGTAACTTCATGAGCTGAAAAAAGTGATTTCGCTAACACCCCTACACTGCTATCATGATTTTCCTAGTACTAGGGATGTATACCTTGCCAAAAAACAATGATAGCATTTGTCCCCCCAATGATACCCCCCTGGGTCATGGACTATATACCACATCAGCATGTTGTGCCTCTACTCTATACCACATCAGCATGTTGTGCCTCTACTCTACTCTATATCACATCAGCATGTTGTGCCTCTACTCTACTCTATACCACATCAGCATGTTGTGCCTCTACTCTACTCTATACCACATCAGCATGTTGTGCCTCTACTCTATACCACATCAGCATGTTGTGCCTCTACTCTACTCTATACCACATCAGCATGTTGTGCCTCTACTCTATATCACATCAGCATGTTGTGCCTCTACTCTACTCTATACCACATCAGCATGTTGTGCCTCTACTCTACTCTATACCACATCAGCATGTTGTGCCTCTACTCTATATCACATCAGAATGTTGTGCCTCTACTCTACTCTATACCACATCAGCATGTTGTGCCTCTACTCTACTCTATACCACATCAGCATGCTGTGCCTCTACTCTATACCACATCAGAATGTTGTGCCTCTACTCTACTCTATACCACATCAGCATGTTGTGCCTCTACTCTATATCACATCAGAATGTTGTGCCTCTACTCTATACCACATCAGCATGTTGTGCCTCTACTCTACTCTATACCACATCAGCATGTTGTGCCTCTACTCTATACCACATCAGCATGTTGTGCCTCTACTCTACTCTATACCACATCAGCATGTTGTGCCTCTACTCTACTCTATACCACATCAGCATGTTGTGCCTCTACTCTATACCACATCAGCATGTTGTGCCTCTACTCTACTCTATACCACATCAGCATGCTGTGCCTCTACTCTATACCACATCAGAATGTTGTGCCTCTACTCTACTCTATACCACATCAGCATGTTGTGCCTCTACTCTATATCACATCAGAATGTTGTGCCTCTACTCTATACCACATCAGCATGTTGTGCCTCTACTCTACTCTATACCACATCAGCATGTTGTGCCTCTACTCTATACCACATCAGCATGTTGTGCCTCTACTCTACTCTATACCACATCAGCATGTTGTGCCTCTACTCTACTCTATACCACATCAGCATGTTGTGCCTCTACTCTACTCTATACCACATCAGCATGTTGTTCCTCTACTCTATACCACATCAGCATGTTGTGCCTCTACTCTACTCTATACCACATCAGCATGTTGTGCCTCTACTCTATACCACATCAGCATGTTGTGCCTCTACTCTATACCACATCAGCATGTTGTGCCTCTACTCTACTCTATACCACATCAGCATGTTGTGCCTCTACTCTATATCACATCAGCATGTTGTGCCTCTACTCTACTCTATACCACATCAGCATGTTGTGCCTCTACTCTACTCTATACCACATCAGCATGTTGTGCCTCTACTCTATACCACATCAGCATGTTGTGCCTCTACTCTACTCTATACCACATCAGCATGTTGTGCCTCTACTCTACTCTATACCACATCAGCATGTTGTGCCTCTACTCTACTCTATACCACATCAGCATGTTGTGCCTCTACTCTATACCACATCAGCATGTTGTGCCTCTACTCTACTCTATACCACATCAGCATGTTGTGCCTCTACTCTATACCACATCAGCATGTTGTGCCTCTACTCTACTCTATACCACATCAGCATGTTGTGCCTCTACTCTATATCACATCAGCATGTTGTGCCTCTACTCTACTCTATACCACATCAGCATGTTGTGCCTCTACTCTACTCTATACCACATCAGCATGTTGTGCCTCTACTCTATACCACATCAGCATGTTGTGCCTCTACTCTATACCACATCAGCATGTTGTGCCTCTACTCTACTCTATACCACATCAGCATGTTGTGCCTCTACTCTACTCTATACCACATCAGCATGTTGTGCCTCTACTCTACTCTATACCACATCAGCATGTTGTGCCTCTACTCTATACCACATCAGCATGTTGTGCCTCTACTCTACTCTATACCACATCAGCATGTTGTGCCTCTACTCTATACCACATCAGCATGTTGTGCCTCTACTCTATACCACATCAGCATGTTGTGCCTCTACTCTACTCTATACCACATCAGCATGTTGTGCCTCTACTCTATATCACATCAGCATGTTGTGCCTCTACTCTACTCTATACCACATCAGCATGTTGTGCCTCTACTCTACTCTATACCACATCAGCATGTTGTGCCTCTACTCTATACCACATCAGCATGTTGTGCCTCTACTCTACTCTATACCACATCAGCATGTTGTGCCTCTACTCTACTCTATACCACATCAGCATGTTGGCCTTACAGTGATTTACAGAAAGACATTACAACATTGGAGTGACAGTGCAGAGGAGACCGTAGCTAGATATTACTACTGCATATATCACACACACACACACACACAAGGGTTTCCGTTGTCCAGTAATTACCGGACATTGGCCGGAAAAAAAATGAAATGTCTGACAAAATTAAATCTCTCCGGTCAAATTGTCCGATTGAAATTGGCTAATAATCCCGTCCCCTAACGCAATCTGAATTTGAGAATAAGCCTTAATATGTAAGCCTGTATTATACGTCCTCTGGCTATGTTTTTAAATGAACAGGCTCTACCGTTTGAAAAGTAGGCTATTAAACAACACGCATAGCCTATGCTGCATTTCAAATAAGAAGCGCACGCTTAAAATGTCCATGTTAAACAACGAACAAATGAGTGAGGCGGTTCAAACATGGCCAGGCCCAGGCAGACTAGCCTTAAAAGTTTTTTCAGAGGCCAGACACGATGGATGATGATAAATTGGTAACGTCTGAAGCCTGGCCGCTCCAAGACACTGTCATTCTCTGTGTACACTGGACATGCAACTGTGTTCTTTAGGGTTAGGGCCTCCTCGACGAGGAGATTGCTGGTCCGCTGATAATTTCCGGCACAATTAAAGGGACACCAGGCAACGTTTTCATGTTAATTAATCATCTTCGTAAGTCGGTATATGGTTAAATGACTCATTACGGGGCGAATGAAGGCTCTCTCGCCCGCCCCTACTGCCTGTAGGAAGAATATCCCACTTGCAAGTTCGGTGTATCCTACCCGCCGACAGAAGCAGGATCAGTTTACAGCACAGAGGCAGGCTAACAAAACGCTAGAGATTGTTGCAAACGTGTGTATAATGGTAGAGCCGGCGAAGAAGCAGCGAAAACCCTTGACTGAAGACGCAAAGAAAAGGAAAAGAGCTTCAGACCGAGCGAGGGGGAGTTTCGTAGAGAAAAAGCATCAGGCTTGCCTGGTGTCCCTTTAAACTGTATCATTGAACTGTGGGCTGAAAGAAAAATAAACTAAACATTTCCCAGAATAAGCAACATTTCTTAATTAATTGTTATCAAATAAAGAGGCATAGCTTAGGGGGTAGTGGTGTGAGCGCTCATTCTTGTGTGTGCACATCTGTGCAAGTTAAACAGTCACCACTGGAGATAACGTGGGTAGCAGCAACAAACAACGTAGCCTTTTTAAAACCACGAACGAAGCGGACTCTTGCTGTCCATGAAAACATAGATACTGGCTAGATCTTGTTAGGCATGTTTAAGTTAGGCTAATGAACACGTTGCATTCTATACAGCCTGATTATGTCATTCTTTAAGCTACATAGCCTGTCTCCAGTTTTCCTCAATTTGACTAATTAAGAAGTGATAATAGATATTTGACCGACATATCATCAAAATGTCCGGAAAAAGAAACCTCTGCCGGTCACTTTGACCGGCACCATTTTTTTCTAGCGGAAACTCTGATACACACACACACACACACACACTCTCACACACACACAGTGATATATTACTACTGCATGTGTCAACACTATTTCTCTAACCTAGAGTGTGTGTCAACGCTAGTACTGTAACCTAGAGAGTGTCAACACTAGTACTGTAACCTAGAGAGTGTGTAGGGATCTTTGGACTGACCTCACAAGGCACTCTGGAGGGTACCAGCAGCAGGGGGGCTTTGGCTGCAACGGCTCCCCCAGCAGAGAGCTTCTTCTCCAGCCTGGCGTCGGGTCCAGATGCCCTACGGGAGACGGGCTCCATGGATGTGACCTGTCCACCTGTCAGACCAACGCACGGAGGAGGAGAGGGTTACTTAGATCCTGTGGCGGCTAGACACTGATGAGCTCTGCTGTGCTGTGCGGGGGGTCGTGGGAGGCTAATTGGCTTTACGCTTGCCTACAGGCACTAGCTTTGTCTGGAAGAGCCGCTGTTCGAAAAGTGCCTTTCCTCAACAAACAGCAGCTTGATCTTCATAAGAAAAACAAAAAGTATTTTTGTGTGTGGCGTACATCCTCAAAAAGACACTCTTGTAGGGAGTGGAATTAGGGGGCAATCAGACAGGATGCGGTTTTTGCAGTGATGTGCGCCTTGTTTGGTTTTGACAGTAAGCGTCGTGTACACTGCATGCGCCCCAGAGCAGTGACGTGCGCCTTGTTTGGTTTTGGCAGTAAGCATCGTGTACGCTGCTTATGCGCCCCAGAGCAGTGATGTGCGCCTTGTTTGGTTTTGACAGTAAGCGTCGTGTACGCTGCTTATGCGCCCCAGAGCAGTGATGTGCGCCTTGTTTGGTTTTGACAGTAAGCGTCGTGTACACTGCATGCGCCCCAGAGCAGTGACGTGCGCCTTGTTTGGTTTTGGCAGTAAGCGTCGTGTACGCTGCTTATGCGCCCCAGAGCAGTGACGTGCGCCTTGTTTGGTTTTGACAGTAAGCGTCGTGTACGCTGCTTATGCGCCCCAGAGCAGTGACGTGCGCCTTGTTTGGTTTTGACAGTAAGCGTCGTGTACGCTGCTTATGCGCCCCAGAGCAGTGACGTGCGCCTTGTTTGGTTTTGACAGTAAGCGTCGTGTACGCTGCTTATGCGCCCCAGAGCAGTGACGTGCGCCTTGTTTGGTTTTGGCAGTAAGCGTCGTGTACGCTGCTTATGCGCCCCAGAGCAGTGACGTGCGCCTTGTTTGGTTTTGACAGTAAGCGTCGTGTACACTGCTTATGCGCCCCAGAGCAGTGACGTGCGCCTTGTTTGGTTTTGGCAGTAAGCGTCGTGTACACTGCATGCGCCCCAGAGCAGTGATGTGCGCCTTGTTTGGTTTTGACAGTAAGCGTCGTGTACGCTGCTTATGCGCCCCAGAGCAGTGACGTGCGCCTTGTTTGGTTTTGGCAGTAAGCGTCGTGTACGCTGCTTATGCGCCCCAGAGCGCCTTGCGGTTTTTTTTTTGCGCCTGCTGCGCCTTTTTCGCTTGTTTGAAAAAAGAGTCCAACTCCAAGTGGAAAAACGCCTGCGTATTGTATGAAAACATGGTGCACCTGGCGTTTTATGAGCAGCAAAGCGCGTCCTGTCCAATCATCCCCTTACACCATATTCTAACTGACCCTTACACCGTATCCTAACTGCGTGCGATGCGAGAGAGAGTTAGGGAAAAAATAAGTTTGATTCCATCGAAATGCCCTAGCTGGGCACGCCACGACACAGTGTTGTGCACAGCTATGTGGCGTAACGTTTTTGAGCAGGACTTTTGTTGGACGCCCCCATTTCTGTGTCCTTTCTGTCGCTCGCATTGCTCCGATATTTTCAACGTGAAATATGACTGCATAATACTCCATCGGCTCCAACTAATTCAGAATTCTGCAGCAAGGATTATTATAGGCTCCAAATCCACTAGTCATGTAACACCATTACTGATGCAACTGCACTGGCTTCCAGTTGCCTACAGAATACATTTCAAAGTCCTACTCCTGGCATACAAGGCACTACACAATTATACCCCCACCTACCTCACTGACCTCCTAGAAGTCTACACTCCTGCCCGCTCACTGAGATCCTCCTCAGCAGGCCTACTGCATGTCCCTAATGTGAACCTCAGCACCCAGGGAGAGAGGGCTTTCAGCTACATAGCCCCCAAGCTGTGGAATTCACTGCCAGCCTACATGAGACAATGTGACTCAATTACTGACTTTAAAAGCACACTTAAAACATATCTCTTCAAGATGGCTTATGGACTGACTGACTGACTGACTGATTTTTACTTTTTTTATTTTTACTTTTAATTTATTTTTTTGAGATGACTATAATTTTACAACCTTTTTGTTTTGTTTATTTGTGAAGTGACCTTGGGTGACATGAAAGGTGCTCTAAATAAAATGTATTATTATTATTATTATTATTATTATTATAATAGAATAGATATTTAATGGATTCATGGTGGTCAGAGAACACTCAATACTACACGACAGTCGCTCGCACGCGTGCAGTTAGGACGTGCTGTTACAGCTACATTTTTCCTGAATCTTTGTCTGCATCCCGAGCGTAGACGCAGTGTCCTTTTCCTGCAGGAGGTCCATCATGCAGCTGGAGAACAGAAGCCAGATGTGTGGTGCAGTCTGTCTGCTCGTGAGGTTCTCTATGCTGCTGCTCAGCTGCGCTGGGATGAACGCCGCGATTAGCACCACTGACACACACATGGCTGAAATGCATCCTGACGGGCGCACTATGGTTTAGTGAACCCACAGATAGGGACAGTCATATATATATACACACACACACACACACACATGCACACACATATCTCTAGGCAGTGCTGCAACAAACACTAAGATTCACACAGCTGCAATGCGAACGAAACACATCCTGATGGCTCTGCAGACAGATAGACAGACAGACAGGCAGACAGACAGACAGACAGGCAGGCAAACAGACAGACAGACAGTCAGACAGACAGGCAGACAGGTAGACAGGCAGACAGGCAGGCAGGCAGGCAGACAGGCAGGCAGGCAGACAGACAGACAGACAGGCAGGCAGGCAGGCATACCAGTGGACAGAGCATCTGTGCAGTGGCTGGAGAGGGGAGCGCTCCAGTATAAACAGACTTTACCAGAGGGGTCATTTCCTCTGGATCATATAATTGGCCTGGTCACTAAGCAGTATAGGTGAAACAGTGGTGTGTAAGGTGTGTGTGTGTCTGTAAGTGCATGTGTATCTGTGTGTGTGTGCACATGTGCGTGTGTATTTATGTGTGTCTGCGTGATTGCATAGTCTGTCTGTGTGTGTGTCTATGTGTGTGTGTGTGTGTGTGTGTGTGTGTGTGTGTCTACGTGACTGTGTGTGAGCGTGTGTGTGTGTGTATATGTGTGTGTGACTGTGCGTGTGCGTGTGTGTGTCTACATGACTGTGTGTGTGTGTGTATGTGTGTGTGTGTGTGTGTGTGTCTACGTGACTGTGTGTGAGTGTATGTGTGTGTGTATATGTGTGTGTGTGTGTGTGTAAGTGTATATGTGTGTGTGTGTGTGTGTGAGTGTATATGTGTGTGTGCTTGTGCACACTCATTTCTCATCACTGACGAACTTCTGTGCAGCTTGTCAAGATGCTCATCTGTTCATCTGATATGGTGAATGATTCTGTGTGTGTGTGTGTGTGTGTGTGTGTGTGTGTGTGTGTGTGTAAGAGGGAGAGGGAGAGAGAGAGAGAGAGAGAGAGAGAGTGTGTGTGTGTGAGATATGATGAATGATTCTGTATTTGATTGTGCTTAGAACCAAACACTCCTCCATCTCTGCAGAAACAGCCTGGAAGAGGAAACGTGTTTGCTATACATTTTATTTTCCCAGTAATATGTCTGAAACGTGTTTCCTATACATTTTATTTTCCCAGTAATATGTCTGAAACGTGTTTCCTATACATTTTATTTTCCCAGTAATATGTCTGAAACGTGTTTCCTATACATTTTATTTTTCCGGTAATATGTCTGAAACGTGTTTGCTATACATTTTATTTTCCCAGTAATATGTCTGAAACGTGTTTGCTATACATTTTATTATCCCAGTAATATGTCTGAAACGTGTTTGCTATACATTTTATTTTCCCAGTAATATGTCTGAAACGTGTTTGCTATACATTTTATTTTCCCAGTAATACAGTACGTCTGAAACGTGTTTCCTATACATTTTATTTTCCCAGTAATACAGTACGTCTGAAACGCGTTTCCTATACATTTTATTTTCACAGTAATATGCCTGAAAGATGTATAATGCCTTTCTGTTGAGCTTCATGCTGTTTTAATTATAAATCTGTAAACATTGCAAATTAATAAATGTAACATTGACTATATCTGTTCTCTCCCCTCCAAAAGGCCTGAGTTGCACCTGTGTCCTTAAATATGACCTAGCTTATTGATATGTTATAGCATTGTTATTATACCTTTTATAACAGGTTTATAACGAGTCTTGCATGCTATTATAGCATATCTTGAGATTCATTAGTGACTTTGAAGCCCAGTCCCTGCGGCTTTTCTCTCGGCACTACGTGGTGTGTGTGTGTGTGTGTGTGTGTGTGTGTGTGTGTGTGAGTGGACAAGGAATAGGTCAGATTTGCATGGGCGCGAATAACACACTTGACTGACGTCAGAGGAAATGAGCAGATTTGCATATGATTTGCCACTAACACACATACACACACACTCCTGACCTGAGCAACACCCTCGGCCAGTTCCTGCATCGCTCAGCTATTAACCCCTCATCCACTACCACAGGCTCCCACTGAACACCCCCACATACGCACACACACACACACACACACACACACACACACACACACACACACAGACACACACATCCACTACCACAGGCTCCCACTGATCACACCACATACTGTAGCAGAGATGGAGATGAAATGGTACGTCATGCCATTAACTCTCATGCTGCTCATACTGCTGATATGATCTCATGTTAATGCACAGTTATGGCCACACACACCCTCACTGACACACACAAACACACTCACTAACACTTCAATAGCCAAAAATGCACCATACAGTATGTAAACACAAAACACACACACTAAAACACACACACACACACACACACACACACACACACACACACATTCACTAACACTTCAATACACACAAATGCACATATGTAAACACAAAACACACACACTAACACACACACACACACACACACACAGAGAGAGAGAGAGAGAGAGAGAAAGACAGTTGGTCTCTGAGGTGTATCAAACTTGTCTTGTTTACCCCACAGCCATCACCTATATTTCTGTCTACTCTCTTCCTCTGTGCCTCTGTCTTCCCACATCTGGTCCCTGGACCAATGTGAGTGTAAGTCAGCATGACTTTAGGGTGTGTGTGTGTGTTTGTGTGTTGATGGGGGGGGGGGGCACATTAGTCAGAGACCTTTATAATACTCCCCCCCAACCCAACTATATCCTCCCACTCCTTGTCAGCCTTTATACAGTCAACACTGTTTGCATAGCAGAGGTGTAAAGTGTACTGACATAAGTGTGTGTGTGTGTGTGTTGAGAGTGAGTACTGTGTAAAGTGTACTGACATAAGTGCGTCACACTCCTCTTTCGACCTTCCATTACATTAGATTCCACATTCCGTTGTTTTCACTACAACTCCGCACATCAGCGTCAAACTGCCACCGCCGCTGCCACACAGACACACACACACACACACAAACACACACACAGACACACACAAACACACACACACACACACACAAACACACACACACACACACACACACACACACACACACACACAAACACACACACAGACACACACACACACACACACACACAGACACACACAAACACTATACACACACACACACAGACACACAAAAACACACACACACACACACACACACAGACACACACAAACACACACACACATAGACACACACAAACACACACACACACACACACAGACGGCAACACGTACCTTTGCGTACAATGTCGGCCACGGTGGCCGTGTACTCGTGGGCCTCCTGCTCGCTGGAGATCTGCAGGTAGACGTCCCCCTGCAGGGGCACCTGTTCCAGGAGCGGCGCCAGGCTGGGCACGCCGCACAGCAGCACCACCACCTGGCTGGGAGGCGTCAGTACACGCGCCAGAAAGAAGCGCCGCAGCGGGCAGAGCGCCTCCAGCAGCCCGCGCGACAGGATGAGCAGCTTGCAGCGGTACTGCACCAGGCACAGGAAGTCCTCCTGGCTCTTCCTGCCGGTCACCGTGGCGATGTCGTAGCAACAGATGCCCTCATCGGCAACAGGGCCGACGAGCACGGAGCGCATGTAGGACGCCCACTGCTCCGTCTCGGCCTCATAGATGATGAGAAGGTCAGCAGCTGGAGACAGAGGAATGGAGGGATGAATGAGAGAGAGGGGTGGAGAGAAAGAAAGAGAGAAGGAGGGATGGAGAGAGAGAGAGGAGGGGGTGGAGAGAAAGAGGGGGTGGAAAGAGAGGGGGATGGAGAGAGGGGGTGGAGAGAAAGAGAAAGAAGGAGGGATGGAGAGAGAGGGGGTGGA
>NC_055974.1:27891391-27893891 GCF_018492685.1 Alosa sapidissima
GATCCAGGAGACTTGTAGCGTTCCAGTTAGTGGCGTGAAATAAGGCCTGTCTCAGTTCCTTACCATGGCTTACTGTACCGAGAACACACACATGAGATCTGGACTTGACAGAATGTGATGATCCGCAGAACAAGGTAATTTAGGCACAGGGCAATTAGAGTGTGTGTGTGTGTGTGTGTGTGAGAGAGAGAGAGAGAGAGTGTGTGTGTGTGTGTGTGAGAGAGAGAGAGAGAGTGTGTGTGTAGGTAAAAAAGTATTAAACTACTTTGCCAACCTCATTTTACAGCTTATTTTACACACACACACGCGCACGCACCCACACGCACACACACACACAGGCCTACTTGAAAGGTTACACATACACACAACACATGGACTAAAGCAGTATGATTGGTTTTGGGGGCAGCCGTGGCCTACTGGTTAGCACTTCGGACCTGTAACCGGAGGGTTGCCGGTTCAAACCCCGACCGTAGGCACGGCTGAAGTGCCCTTGAGCAAGGCACCTAACCCCTCACTGCTCCCCGAGCGCCGCTGTTGATGACGCTGTGTGCTTCACCTCACTGTGCTGAGTGTGTTTCACTAATTCACGGATTGGGATAAATGCAGAGACCAAATTTCCCTCACGGGATCAAAAGAGTATATATACTTATACTTATATATACTCCTCTCTGTTCATTAGAAACTGTCTCCTGAATGGGAAGTGACTCCTCTTTAGTGTCATCAGAGAAGAAGAAACACACACACACACACAATAACACAAACACACACAAATACAATGACATACAATCAAAGAAAAACACATAGAAATGACGATAGAACAAAAAATAACAAAGATTTAGCATTTCCTATGAGAAGTAAACTACTGTTTTGGGGTTGTAGTTTATGTTGTGTTATTGTGTACACTGTTGTGGTTTCATAAATCTTTATAGATATTATAGTTTATGTTGTGTTGTTGTGTACACTGTTGTGGTTTCATAAATGTTTATAGATTTTATAGTTTATGTTGTGTTATTGTGTACTCTGTTGTGGTTTCATAAATGTTTATAGATATTATAGTTTATATTGTGTTATTGTGTACACTGTTGTGGTGGTTCCCCAGGATCCATCCCCACAAGTCTTGTTGTTTAGAAGTCTCTCGCTCCTTCCTGTGTCTTCACATCTCCCGATTCGCCTCCATGCTAGTTGACAGATTTGTTTACTTCTCTAGCGAACCTAATTGGAAATGCAACATCTTTGTTATTTTCTGATCTATCGGCATCCATCGCCATTTCCACATGTTTTTCTTCAGCTCCACGCCTTGAGCAGAGTGTAGCTGTCTGTAAGCAGTGTGTTTATACTTCATGCTAATTAAACTCTCTGTGTGTGTGTGTGAGTGTGTGTGTGTGTGTGTGTGTAGCAGAGCAATTATTTCCCTATTCACACTTAAATCTACAGAAGCTGTTTTCTGGGTAATTCGTGAAGTCAATTATTGGAGCAAAATGTAGGCCTCCCCCAAACTGAAACCATTTTGTTGAAGACTGCTGTTATGTTGCTAAAAACCGCTGAAACAGGAGAGAAGGAATCGGTCTAGTTTCCCAGACCATCCCACAGTACGCTGACCTGTCACTCTGCCGATGTCTCAAGGATCAAAAGGTCAAGAGGTCAACTGTTGGCGGTGACGGACGCTGCCTGAGCGGAGCTGTCAGTGATGTCATGTGGAGGAGCCGAAGGGCAGGCTCGTTATGCCAGCCTGTCAATCATCCGTTGGCATGGCGAATCTGCTGCCTAATCCCCTGAAGAAGCCAACAGATGTGCTGTGAGTGAATGAGTGTGTGTGTGTGTGTGCACAAATGTGTGTGTGTATATGAGTGTATCTATATGTGTATATGAGAATGTGTGTGTGAGTGTGCGTGTATTCGAGAGTATCTATATGTATGTATGAGAATGTGTGTGTGTGTGTGCGTGTATTCAAGAGTATCTATATGTATGTATGAGAATGTGTGTGTGTGTGTGTGTGTGTGTGCGTGTATTCGAGAGTATCTATATGTATGTATGAGAATGTGTGTGTGTGAGTGAGTGTATCTTTTTCTGTTTATTTCTCTGTGTGTGTGTGTATATGTGTGTGTGTGCATGTTTGTTTGAGTGTGCGCGCATGTGTATGTGTGTGTGTGTGTGTGTCTTTGTTTGAGTGTGTGTGCATGAGTGTGTCTGTGTGTGTGCGTGTGTGTGTTTGAGCATAAATGTGTGTTTGTGTGTGTGCGTGTGCATGTGTGTGTAGGCTGTGTGTATGTAGGTTTTGTGTGTGCATGTGTGTGTGTGTTAGCTGTGTGTATGTAAGTTGTGTGTGTGTGTGTGTGTGTGTGTTGGTCTAGGGGAGTCTACTGTGGCTGATTCTCATGTTTGTCAATAAGGCCAGTGGACGCAGGCTGACCTCATGAACAACACTCTGATAGGAAGGAATAGATGAGGAAGACTTGGCAGAACATAATCAATAGTGATGGGTGTAATACACTGGTGACAC
>NC_055974.1:27898891-27933891 GCF_018492685.1 Alosa sapidissima
AGCTCATTTGCCACGGCAAGGCACAGATCAGGAGTGAGATGACGAGACAAGACAAGAGACAATGTTAGTATTTTTTTTCTTTTTGTTGTTTTTGTTGATGTTTTTTTTCTTAGCTGACAAAGACACACACATCACAAGGACATGAACACACAAAAAGGAACACATAGTGTATGTCCTAAATGATCAGGGAAATAGATAGCAAATCAACAGTGTAAATCATTACTAATAAATGGCTGACATTTTTTTTTTTTATGTAGCAGGCCTTTTGCTGTAGAGATAATGACTCCCTATCCCTATAGGGCCGGCATTCCCATCATCTTGTGATAGACTATGCATGACCTAATGTGTGTGTGTGTGTGTGTGGGAGAGGGAGAGGGAGAGAGCGTGTCACAACCTCCACCATGCGAGCAGCATGGCCAGATCTGCCTCGCGCGCGCCGAGTGGAGAGAATTTGCGCAGCTCGGACTAGGCCTACTGTCATTCTCATTGCGACTCCCCACACTGCCACTACGTTTCCCCCTAACTCTCCTATGAGCACTTCGACCTCGTCTAACATACCCAGTCGCATTAGACAAAGGCTCCACCACGTTACTGTCGCCGCGATTGTGGAGAGGCAAAAGACAGAAGCTAGCGCTATTAGGCTACCTCCAGCCTTGTTCGCCACACCACTAACACCCTGCTAACTTCCCGATGAACACTCCGAACCCGTGAAACATTATTCCCACCAGTGACATTGGGCAAACGATTCAACGTTTGTGCTTGGTGTAAGCTAAACTATGGAGTAAACTCTCACTTTGTCCAGCTGCATCATTGAAGGCAGGGACGCATCTGAAGCCTCACTAAACGAATCACCGTCATTTCCTGAAGGCAGATATTCCCCTTCAGAATCAGGGTCCGCGAATAGAAGACCCAACACTTCATTTCAGGTAAACTTTTTTGATGCCATTAGACGATAATCTAATGCAAATACTCGCTAACGTTGACAATATCGCTCTGACTAAGTGGCTCACACGCACACTAGCTCCGGTATTACACGCACACTAGCTCCGGTATTGCACGCACTGATTCAGTGCGCTGTAGCTCAAAAGTTTTGTTTAAACCATGACCTTTTTCGGACTCGGGGATGACGTATGACATGTCTGCCACCTAGTGGAGTGGATGTCGAACGAAATATGACACCCTATTTGACTAAATCGGCCGTTTTATTCAGTACCGCATCTTGTCGAGTAAACTCGACAGTGGCGCCTAGAGGGTTAAGTGCATTGTGTTGCTCAACTTTCAAAGAAAAGCACAAGTCCAACTCCTCCAAAGTTGACGCCAACGCCGATTCAAACAACCGCTCTTTGTTCGCCATAGCCACCTTCCTTGTTGTTCGTCGCAGGACTGTCGTTATCCTGTTAAGCCCGCCTTAAGACTCTCTAACAAAATAGAGTGCTGTGATTGAATAACATCCACGGTGTTACTAGACGTACAGGCTGAGCAAATTAATTTACCGCCGCTAGGGTGCGTCTAGATTTCTAGGCTAGGACAAAGTGAGAGTTTACTCCATAGTTTAGCTTACACCAAGCACAAACGTTGAATCGTTTGCCCAATGTCACTGGTGGGAATAATGTTTCACGGGTTTGGAGTGTTCATCGGGAAGTTAGCAGGGTGTTAGTGGTGTGGCGAACGAGGCTGGAGGTAGCCTAATGTCCATAGCGCTAGCTTCTGTCTTCTGAACGTGTGCCTCTCCGCAATCGCGGTGACAGTAACGTGGTGGAGCCTTTGTCTAATGCCACTGGGTATGTTAGACGAGGTCGAAGTGCTCATAGGACAGTTAGGGGGAAACGAAGAGGCAGTGTGGGGAGTCGCAATGAGAATGACAGTAGGCCTAGTCCGAGCTGCGCAAATTCTCTCCACTCGACGTGAGCGCGAGGCAGATCTGGCCATCCTGCTCGCAACAGGAGCAGAGGTGGTGACACGGGGCAGGAGAGCCATTAGGCCATGCATAGTCTATCACAAGATGATGGGAATGCCGGCCCTGTATGGATAGGATATGGATATGGATAGTCATTATCTCTACAGCAAAAGGCCTGCTACATAAAAAAAAAAATTGTCAGCCATTTATTAGTAATGATTTACACTGTTGACTGGTGATCTATTTCCCTGACCATTTAGGACATATATGTGTTCTTTTTTGTGTGTTCATGTCCTTGTGATGTGTGTGTCTTTGTCAGCTAAGAAAAAAAAAACAAAAAAACATCAACAAAAACAACAAAAAGAAAAAAAAATACTAACATTGTCTCTTGTCTTGTCTCGTCATCTCACTCCTGATCTGTGCCTTGCCGTGGCAAGTGAGCTTTTGAACTAAACAGGTCTTGTCTACTTGTGTTTGTGTGTCATCTGAATAATATATATGTGCCCCATAAATGGAATCAGAGTGCCTACTGTATGTAGTAAATGGAAAATCTCTACAGCAAAAGGCGCCTACCGCTACATGCATTTGGTTTGTTTCTGCCATTTATTAGTAATGATTTACATAGTTTGTTTACTACTTAGTATTTACCTGAGCATTGAGTATTGTGCAATATAGCATACAGAAGGTGAGGGACATTTTGGGGGGAAAGAAGTGGTGCATTTTATCATTCAAACATGCGACTTTTCATGAAAATTCTATAATCCAAGATGGCCGCCACCATATGACGTCATAATATGCAAATTAGATATAAACATTTAATCCCTACATAAACTTTGGGTCATCCTTAATATTTCTCTAACTTACAGAAAGTCTCTATCGCTTATCACTTTTAAGATATAGCCTTTTTAAATTAAGTTGTCAAAATTGAACGTTTCGATAAAAAAACTCTGGCGCCTAAAGGGTTAATGATGATTTGAGAAATGCACAAAAGCCACTGAGAGAAACTGTAAATAAGTTATTAATTTGAAAAACTGTAATTAAGTTTTTGATTTGTTTAATGTTATTGATTTGTTTTAATGTATTTAAGGAAATTCAGTTATAAAAAAGGTACAAAAATAGAAGCAGGATTTTGATCATTAATTGGTGCAGAGCAGGTGAAAGTGCTTGAAATGTAACAATTTTGTAACTTTGTGTGGGAATAGCAGGAGCAGAAAGACAACATTCCCGCACACAAACACCTACACTCAGACACACACACATACAGACGCATAGACACACAGACACACACACAGACAAACAGAGACACACATACAGATACAGACAAACAGAGACACACACACACACACACCCACACACAGCAGGCCCAGATAGAAGGAGGACACAGTTGAGGTACATAACACCTACAATTACTACACTCGGGTCCAGCAGACCCGAACACACAGGTGGGGTGTACCGTGTGCGGCAGGGATGTAGTGGTAAAATAAGAAGTGTGTGTGTGCAGGGGTGTAGTGGTAAAATAAGAGGTGTGTGTGTGTCTGTGTGTGTGTATGTGTGTGTGTGTGTGTGTGTGTGTGTGTGTGTGTGTGTGTGCAGGGATGTAGTGGTAAAATAAGAAGTGTGTGTGTGCAGGGGTGTAGTGGTAAAATAAGAGGTGTGTGTGTGTCTGTGTGTGTGTGTGTGTGTGTGTGTGTGTGTGCAGGGGTGTAGTGGTAAAATAAGAGGTGTGTGTGTGTGTGTGTGTGTGTTTGTGTGTGTGTGTGTGTGTGTGTGCAGGGGTGTAGTGGTAAAATAAGAGGTGTGTGTGTGTGTGTGTGTGTGTGCGTGTGTGCAGGGGTGTAGTGGTAAAATAAGAGGTGTGTGTGTGTGTGTGTGTGTGTGTGTGTGTGTGTGTGTGCAGGGGTGTAGTGGTAAAATAAGAGGTGTGTGTGTGTATGTGTGTGTATGTGTGTGTTTGGAACATGCCTAGTTATAATTTCTCATGAAAGCTCCAACTAGCTATGTGGCGCGTGTGTGTGTGTGTGTGTGTGTGTGTGTGTGGCGCGTGGTGATGACCATAACTGCCAACACTCCCGTTTTTCCCAGGTTCCCGTATTTCAAGGTCATCTCCCGGCACCCTCCCGTTTTGTTATTTCTCTCGGAAAACTCCTGTAATTTGCATGCCCATCAAACTTCAGCTTAAAATCATTGATCCATTCATTTTATCTATTAGTGTGACATCTCCCAGGTTGCCAGATTGTGTATGAAATACACCCTACACATACACGATCACTTCAATTTCAATTTCAACAGTTCAAGTTCAATTTCAACCGTTTTGTCATAGGCTAAAACCTGGCAACCCAAAACCCAAATAAGGAAGCGGGTGCCGACTGCACAGCCTGAGTCTCGTCGTAAGCAAGCGGGCTAGTTGAATGGCCTACTCCAGAACTAGCTGTTGTGAAATTGTTGGGAATTTAATTGATTAACACATCACATAAACTGTTACTGAGTGTTGTTGATACACTGAACTTGTGCCCTCGGAACCAAATCTGACAGCAAGCAGCTTTGGAGTTTTGGAAGTAGGCTGCAGGCAGGCAGCTGGTGGAGACATAACTGGCATGCGTAAGGTACTGTAATGGTAAGGTAAAAGCAACGACCGAAATGCAGTGTTGAAACACGTGTATGAAACGTATTAAATATGCAAACACAGATCCGGTATAAACACTGACCCCCCCCCAAAAAAAACAAAAAAATCTCCCGTTTTTGGAAAGCTAAATGTTGACAGGTATGGTGTGTGTGCGTGTGTGTGTGCAGAGGTGTAGTGGTAAAATAAGAGGTGTGTGTGTGTGTGCAGGGGTGTAGTGGTAAAATAAGAGGTGTGTGTGTGTGTGTGTGTGTGTGCGTGTGTGCGTGTGTGTGTGTGTGTGTGTGCAGGGGTGTAGTGGTAACATAAGAGGTGTGTGTGTGTGTATGTGCAGGGGTGTAGTGGTAACATAAGAGGTGTGTGGTGTGTGTGTGTGTGTAGGGGTGTAGTGGTAAAATAAGAGGTGTGTGTGTGTGTGCAGGGGTGTAGTGGTAACATAAGAGGTGTGTGTGTGTGTGTGTGTGTGTATGTGCAGGGGTGTAGTGGTAACATAAGAGGTGGGTAAACTATGAATTCTGTTGTCACGGTGAGACGGACTGCGCCATGCGGTATCAGATTTTTATAAAAGGCATTCAGAACATGTTTGGTGATGGTGGAGGTTATTGTCCAATGTCTATAACAATACCAGTGGTATTAAATGGTTTCTATAACGTTGAGGAGTGTACATATTGTGAATGTGGATAATACAATGGGATTTTTTAATGTTAAAATTTGCAATTGGTGAATAAACTCTTTTGAGAGCTGGATAAACTCTAATAAGAGGTGGATGAACTCTATTTCTGACACTGCTTTTATTTGCGTTTAGCCTCCACTACATCCCTGGTGTGCAGTCATTGAAAATAAGTTTTTATGTTCTTCACAGAAAATGAGCTAAGGCCAATGAGTTTGAGTTAGAAGAAATAATAGCATAATTTTTCTTTTAGCAAACATTGAAAACATGTCACATAGACCTGAACACCTTACAAGCGTTAAGCGCTGATCTTTTGAGCTTTGACTTTGGATTTTGATTAACTGTTTTTTAACATTTATCTCCCATGTTTTTGGACTTGAAAGTCCTGAAACTGTTTTTTGTATCTTTTTGCCCTGGTGATCTCCTGCATGTTTTCTACCATATCCTGTTGTGCTGCATTCTGTCATTCAAATTAAAACTAAGTCTGCTGATTCAACCATATCCTCTGTTTCCACATCTGAGTCCTTTGACACTCACAGTTGTTACTTCTGCTATTCAATCTTACAGTAAACACTTAAAGGTGTAGTCAGCGATTTTACGTCGATTTCAAGCTCATAGCATTTTTTTTGTCACATTCCGCAATCACCTCCCTTACGACCACTAGCTGCCCATTCTGTGAGTACGCTGCCCATTCCGTGAGTACACTGCCCATTCCGTGAGTGCGCTGCCCATTCCGTGAGTACACTGTAAAAATTTGTTTAAAAAAACTCTCTAGGTGGCTCAGGTTCCAAAAACTGGAAACAACCAAAGTGGGGGCAGCCTGTCCCCCAAACAAAAACAAAACCCTGTGTGGAGTTTCTCTGGGAATACTGAAGGGAGGGTGAGCGACCTCTCTGGGAATACTGAAGGAGGGGTGAGCTACTGAAGTTAGGGGTGAGCGACCTCTCTGGGAATACTGAAGTTAGGGGTGAGATACATCTCTGGGAATACTGAAGTTAGGGGTGAGATACATCTCTGGGAATACTGAAGGAGGGGTGAGCGACCTCTCTGGCATGTTTTGTTTGGTCCTTGGTTAAAATATAATGTACTGTACATTGCTATGAACAAAAGCTTCTGCTAATAAATTGAATTATAAACGTAAACACAAACAAACAGGACTTCCTGCAACTTTTAAATGTGAGAGGGAGGAAAGGAATGCAGTAGTTGATCCTTGGTGAGCTAGATGTCCATTCCAGGCGTCGCAGGAGAAACGGCCCTTCCTATTGTTCATTCCCATCACATGTCAGAAATCGCCCACACTGCACTTGGATAGTCCGCAGACGCTCAGATTATTAACAAATTATCTGGTGGCACTCTGTTAACTACAATCTACAGGTAAGGTTTAGGTTAGGGGGTTGGATTTGGTTAAGCTGATGACCTGTTGTTGTTGTTGTTGTTGTTCAACCACAATTTCACATACAGAAGTTGAATTTTAACAGATGCTTGTCTCTGTGGGCGGAGAGTTGAGAAGTCGAGTTACCCAGACATGTGATTGGTCAGACTGCCTCTCCCAGAGATGTGATTGGTCAGGCTGCCTCCCCTAGTTTTCCCTCCAGAGATGTGATTGGTTAGATTGCCTCCCCCAGAGATGTGATTAGTCAGACTGCCTCCCCTAGTTTTCCTTCCAGAGATGTGATTGGTCAGACTGCCTCCCCTAGTTTTCCTTCCAGAGATGTGATTGGTCAGACTGCCTCTCCCAGAGATGTGATTGGTCAGACTGCCTCCCCTAGTTTACCTTCCAGAGATGTGATTGGTCAGACTGCCTCCCCTAGTTTTCCTTCCAGAGATGTGATTGGTCAGACTGCCTCTCCCAGAGATGTGATTGGTCAGACTGCCTCCCCTAGTTTTCCCTCCAAGTCAAATCAATTCAAGTCAGATTTATTTGTATAGCGCATTTAACATGCACAGAGTGCAACCCAAAGTGCTCCACATATAAGACATTGTCATTGACACAGACTAACAAAGACAATAGATGCCAGACGGAGCGGCGTAGTCGCCAGCTACCCGTGACACCAAGACATACAAGACATACAACAAACAAATTAATAAATAAAATAAATAAAAATTAAAAATAAAATTAGTCCAATTTCTAACCGGCTGAAAATGTCCAAGGGCAAAGATGACCCGCGTGAAAACTGCACACAGCTGTGTCTTCACGATGCAACACCAACAAAGTTCTTTATAACTGACCAACCCGGAGAATTCACTGGCAGTCTGGAGAGCACTGGAATGACTAGACAGTCCGAATTTGTGATGGGCGACCCTGCTGATTATCAGCTCGGTGGTCCTAGACAGTGATGTTCAGACAGTTCCAGAGATGTGATTGGTCAGACTGCCTCTTCCAGACATGTGATTGGTCAGACTGCCCTTTCCCAGAGATGTGATTGGTTAGATTGCCTCCCCCAGAGATGTGATTGGTCAGACTGCCCCCCCTGGCAGCAGGTGTGTGGAACTGAGGAGGTGGAGGTCTCTGGCCACCAACCCAGTATGAGTCACAACGTCTGAGACACCCCCCGCCTTCCTGTGTAGGTGAACAAAACACTGCCTTTATGTGTGTGTGTGTGTGTGTGTGTGTGTGTGCGAGAGAGAGGGGGGGGGCTATGTATTTGGTGTGTGAGGGAGAGAGATGTGTGTATGTGTTGAGTGTGTGTGAGACATAGTTTGAGAGAGAGGAAAGAGGTATATATATTTTGTGTGTGTGAGTGTGTGTATGTGGTGTGTGTGTGTGTGTGTGTGTGTGTGTGTGTGTGTGTGTGTGTGTGTGTGTGTGTGTGTGTGTGTGTGTGTGAGACCACTGAGGGCTTAGAAGAGAAGCAGCCTGTTGTACCAGTTATGAAAGCCTGCACTGAAGCAGAACCTTCCAAATGTGAATGAAAATGTTTCTTAGTTGTGTATTATTTAGGCATATTTTATAGATACAATTTTGCACAGAAATACTTACGGCTCATCTATATAGACTCAGCTGTGTGTGATGTGTATGTGATTAAAAACACATTTGAATTTGAATCTTATACAGTCATATACCTCACATATACACACATACACTACTAAGTATCCACACATACGCCCCACACACACACACACACACACACACACACACACACACAATTACCACAGATACACACTTACCACTCGCACATATATACATTACAAATTGGAATGTATATAGGAAGAAAAAGGCTGTTTTGTTCATAGCACTAGTAAACAAACTGCCTCACTGGCCTTGTGTACAGCCAAACTCAGTTGCAGATGATATATGATATATATTACAGTTACTCATATATGATATATATTACAGTTACTCAGTTACAGTAGGCACTTGATATATGATATATATTACAGTTACTCATATATGATATATATTACAGTTACTCAGTTACAGTAGGCGCTTGATATATCAAGCGCCTACTGTAACTGAGTAATATATATATATACAGTATATACAGTATATATTATATATATACACATTTGACGAGTTTGGTTCCAAAATGCTATATCTCCATTTTTTAAAAACAATATATATATATATACTGTATGGGTGTCTGTGTGTGTGTGTGTGTGTAATATGTTTATGTGTGTGTAATTATGTGCATGTGCACACATCTATTAATTGTACATCCTAGCGTTTGAACACACACAGGAATGAAACCGTTTTGAGAAAGAAAGTTGAACTAAGCTCACCACGCCCTAAAACAACAACTACAACAACTGCTTGGGATCAGTAAAGTCTCAGGTGTAACTGAGCCAGTGTAAGCCGCCCAAACAACTGCGGTCAGTAATGACACCCAAACAGACGCCTGGCGTCTGCAGGGTGGATTTGGCCCCGCCTCTACCTGTAGGTGGCATGTGTCCGCGTACAAGCGTAAGGCACTGTTTCCTCGAAGGAAAGTCCAAGCGGGATGCTGCTTTCTCAAAGGGTTAAAGGAACTCATTGCCAACTCATTGAACTCAAGGGGTTAAAGGAACTCAACTTTGGGATCCGATTCTGAGCTGTGTGAGCCCTTTTTAAACACTTCTGGTGCTAAATAAATGCACTGTAATTGGATTTAGCTAAGTTAACTAGCTAATTCACACATCTGGTGCTAAATAAATGCACTGTAATTGGATTTAGCTAAGTTAACTAGCTAATTCACACATCTGGTGCTAAATAAATGCACTGTAATTGGATTTAGCTAAGTTAACTAGCTAATTCACACTTCTGGTGCTAAATAAATGCACTGTAATTGGATTTAGCTAAGTTAACTAGCTAATTGACACATCACGCAACTCCCCCTCAAGCTTGGGTAACCTAGGTAAAATCAGACACAGACACATTTTTAAAGGCAAATCACCCGTGAGAAACATCAAAATGTCTTGTATGATACAACAACATGGTGGACAAAATGTGTAGGATTGTGTGCATGAGCAGGATTATTGTTTTAAAGTGGTCGTTTTCACCTCTTTCTTTGTATTGAGTGATGTTGTGAGTGCCGAGTTACACATGAATAGTGCTGAACCTCAGCCCGCATGTTCCATTTAAAGACACAAGAGATTGTATAACCTGGCAGCAGGTGTGTGAAGAGGGCATGAGCAGAATACCCCCGAACATGCCAAACGAGCACAGTCCACTCTGCGTTTAGGCTGATGAGGCCTGAAGCACTCTTAACATCCCCGCCATCACGATTAGGCACACAGTGACCAACGGGAAAGCAGAGCGCTCTTTATTTTTAATATTATTAAAGTAGGAAACACAAGCGCACTCATCTATTAGTGGGACTGGGTTTGGTAGGAGCAACAATACTCACAGAAGAGAGAGAGACACACACACACACACACACAAAGAGGGGGGAAATAAAATGATGGTTGGATACTACAGACAGATTTACACTATGAAACTACAGACAGATTTACACTATGAAACTACAGACAGATTTACACTCTGAGAGTAAACTCTGACACTACAGACAAATTTACACTCTGAGACTACAGACAGATTTACACTCTGAGACTACAGAGAGATTTGCCTCTGACACTACAAATAGATTTGCCTCTGAGAGTACAGACAGATTTATACTCTGATACTACAGACAGATTTGCCTCTGACACTACAGACAGATTTACACTCTGAGAGTACAGACAGATTTGCCTCTGAGAGTACACTCTGAGACTACAGACAGATTTGCACTCAGACACTAGACAGATTTGCCTCTGAGACTACAGACACACACACACACACCACACACACACTCACACAAACACACACACACACACACACTCTGGTGATTACTTGGGACTGGGACACTGCTGTGTGGGCAGGAGGGACCAGGGAAACACACAGGGGACGCTGGGGGAAAGATGTTGGCGCAATCCAATCCAGCTAGCGGAGTAGAAAAGGGTAGAGATTGCACACACACACACACACACACACACACACACACACACACACACACACACACACACACGCACACATACACACATGCACATACATACACACACAAACATACAAACACACACACACACACACACACATTCAATCACACCTGTATCTCTCACTCAAATCTATTGCATCCATACACACACCCAAATACACACACATAGACACACACACACACACACACACACACACACACATACAGTATACATGTAAATGAGACTTATGCATGTAAATGAGACTTACACACGTGAGACCTGCAATATTTATCTGAGTGTATGGTCATGCATGAACACACACACAAACACATACAGTACACAGCCACACACACGCACATGCACACTCACACAAACACACTTACACAAACACACTCACACAAGCACACAACCACAAACACACACATGCACAAGCACACTCACACAAACATACCACACACACACACTCACACAAACACACCACATCTTGAATTTCCCCTTGAGGATCAATAAAGTATCTATCTATCTATCTACAGTATCATAGCACACTCACACAAACACACTCACATAAACACACTCACACACACACACATACACACACACACTCCTCTTTTCCTCTCCTTCTCCTCTCCTTTTCTCACTTCTCTCCTCTTCTCCTCTCCTCTCCTGACTTCTCCTCCACCTCTCCTCTCTTCTCCTCCTCCCTGTGCGTGTGTGTGTGTGTGTGTGTGTGTGTGTGTGTATGTGGTGTGTGTGTGTGTGTGTAGATAGATAGATAGATAGATAGATACTTTATTGATCCCCAGGGGAAATTCAAGGTCTCAGTAGCATACATACAACACAAACACATTCTTTAACAGCAGAAAGAGTAATTCAAGTATATCATATAAAAACACAACTAAGCAGTAAGGACAGTAAAAGATAAAGAATATGCTAAATATACTAAAATACAAATTATACTAACTAACACTTAATCTAAATCAATTCTAAAAATAGTATCCACATAGTGGTGATTAATAAATCAGAGGCGCTTGCAATGACTGAGGCAGGGACTGAGCCTGTGATTCTCTGTGCATAGTAAGGTAAGGTAAGGTGCTCTAAGGTTCTCTGTGTGAATGAGTGTCATGGTGGTAGTGCAATGGTGATAGTGGTCATGGTGATAGTGCAAATGAGTAAGTCAGCAGTCAAAGTCAAAGTCAAAGTCAAAGTCAGCTTTATTGTCAATTTCTTCACATGTTCCAGACATACAAAGAGATCGAAATTACGTTTCTCACTATCCCACGGTGAAGACAAGACATATTTTACCAATTTAAGTCCACAGACAAACATAACATTCAAGTAAACAAAAAAGTAAGTAAATAAGTAAATAAGAGGGCACATATAATAATGAAAAAATAAGAGCAGCAGAATTTGGTTGAAATTGTGCATGGACAGTCAATAAAATACTAGTGCAAAGTAAGGCCAATAAAAGGCTTGGGTAGTTCTGTTTGACCTTAGTAATAAAGAAAGTGGCATAGTGGTGCAAGTTATGTAAGAGCAGCAGAAGTGTTGTGTTTTCAGGACAACAACACCAAGTTGTAAAGTGTACAAGTGTGCAAGTGTGCAAGTGTGCAAGTGGAGTAGTGCAGGCGGCCATTGTGGGTCCAATGTCCAGGATGTTATGTAGCTGAGGGTGGAGGGGGGAGAGGAGGGAGAGAGTTCAGCATCCTTACAGCTTGGTGTATGAAGCTGTTGGTGAGTCTGGTAGTGCGGGAGCGCAGGCTTCTGTACCTCTTCCCAGAGGGCAGTAGATCAAACAGATTGTGAGCGGGGTGACTTGCATCACTCACAATTTTGGTCGCCTTGCGGGTGAGGTGGGTGGTGTAAATGTCCTTCAGGGAGGGGAGTGAAGCACCAATGATCCTTCCAGCTGTGTTCACTATGCGCTGCAGGGCTTTCCTGTTGTATTCAGTGCAGCTTCCGCCCCACACAGCGATACAGCTGGAGAGGATGCTCTCAATGGTGCCTCGGTAGAATGTGGTCATGATGGCTGGTGGAGCACTTGCTCGCCTGAGTTTCCGCAGGAAGTACAGGCGGCGCTGAGCTCTCTTCGCCAGTGATGCAGTGTTGGTGGTCCAGGAGAGGTCTTCACTGATGTGCACCCCCAGGAATTTGGTGCTGCTCGCTCTCTCCACCACAGCACCGTCGATGGTCAGTGGCAGGTGTTGGGTGTGACCTCTCCGGAAGTCAACAACAATCTCTTTGGTCTTGCTGACGTTCAGCAGGAGGTTGTTGTCCCTGCACCACGTGGTCAGATGGTCGACCTCCAACCTGTATTGAGTCTCGTCGCGGCGCTGAGCTCAGCGCCGCGCAACAATGTGCAACAGTGCAACAGTGCAACAATGCAGAAATAAAGTAAAGTAAAGTCTATATATCTATATATTTAACTATTTAAGAAAATGTATAAGTGTGGCCACAGTTCGGCTGTGGCATGGAGCGGGGGGGTTATGCATATGTGCTAATGTGCTAATATAGCACGCAAACAGTGAGGCATAAAGACAGTGGTACAAGTGGCTAGTGGACAGACAGTACCAAACATGGAGGGGGTGAAGAGGCAGACAGACTATGCAGAGAAGTCTATCTCTCCTCTTCCCTTAAGTGAGGCATTGAACAGTTCAATGGCCCTGGGGACAAATGACTTTCTCAGTCTGTCTGTTGTACAAGGCAGTGAGCAAAGTCTCCAGCTGATCAGGCTCTTCTGCCTAACAATAGTGCTGTGGAGTGGGTGACACTCATTGTCCAAGATGTTGGTCAGTTTGTTCAGGGTCCTTTTGTCAGATAGTGAAGTGATGCACTCCAGTTCAGCTCCCACTACAGAGCCAGCTTTCCTTACCAGCCTGTCAATTCGCCCCGCATCCTTCTTCCTTGTGCTTCCTCCCCAACATACTACTGCATAGAAGAGGACGCTGGCAACAACAGACTGGTAGAACATACTGAGGAGCTTACTGCACACATTGAAGGACCGCAGCCTCCTCAGGAAGTACAGCCTGCTCTGTCCTTTCTTGTAGAGTGCATCAGTGTTGGTGTGTGTGGTGTGTGTGTGTGTGTTTGTTTGTGTGCGTTGGGGGAGAGGGTTGGCATCAATAGAGTGTAAAGAGCGTGGAGACTGTGTGATGTATGCCCTGTTGTTGGTGACAGTGTTTTGATTGGAGTGTTGCATAGGGATGGGAGGTCCTGGATCGTCTCTTTTCACTACTTGATGAACGCATTCTGAGATGAGGTCACCAGATACGCTTTGATGAGGTCACCAGATATGCTCTTTAGGGGTGTAGAATGGTAATTACTGGGCTTCTGCATTATTATATAAGTGCTGGGTTTCAGACATGCTGTGTGGCATCTTAGAAGTCTCTATCTTTCTTTCTCACACACGCACACACACCCTTTGAGCATGGCAATGGAAAGAAGTGGTTTTGCTGGGCGTGTTTTGAACATGTAGATGGGAAGATGTGGTTTTGAAGTAATTGCGACCAACCAAACTTCAGATAGGACCTGACTGTGTGTGTGTGTGTGTGTGTGTGTGTGTGTGTGTGGACCTGACTGTCCATTCATTTGCTTGTTTGTTTTCCAGTATGGTTTCTCTCTCTACCCCTCTACTCACTTTCCCCTTCTTTCTCTCTCTACCTCCCTCCTTCTCTCTCTCTCTCTCTCCCTTCCACCTTCTCTCACTCCCTCTCTTTCTTTCCCTCCCTCCTGCTCTCTCTCTACCTCCCTCCTTCTCTCACTCCCTCTCTCTCTTTCCCTCCCTCCTGCTCTCTCTCTCTCCCTCCTTCTCTCACTCCCTCTCTCTCCCTTCCACCTTCTCTCACTCCCTCTCTTTCCCTCCCTCCTGCTCTCTCTCTCTCTCTCCCTCCTTCCACCTTCTCTCACTCCCTCTCTTTCCCTCCCTCCTGCTCTCTCTCTCTCTCTCTCCCTCCTTCTCTCTCCCTTCCACCTTCTCTCACTCCCTCTCTTTCCCTCCCTCCTGCTCTCTCTCTCTCTCCCCCTCCTTCTCTCTCCCTTCCACCTTCTCTCACTCCCTCTCTCTCTTTCCCTCCCTCCTGCTCTCTCTCTCCCTCCCTCCTTCTCCCTCTTCTCTCCCACCCACCTTCTCTCACTCCCTCTCTCTCTTTCCCTCCCTCTCTCCTTCTCTCTCCCTCCTTTCCTCTCTATATCTCTGTGTATCTGTTCTCCACACTGCCATATGGTGGCCACTGGGCTTGTCTCTCTGAATCCCTTGTTCTTTATGGTCTGCCAGTCACCAGCCACACACACACACACACACACACACACACACACACACACACACACACACACACACACACACACACATAGGGAGAGAGATAGAGTGAGAGAGTCACACACACACACTCACACACACACACACACACACACACACACACACACACACACACACACACACACACACATACATATATAGAGAGATCCCTTGTACCTGTATAATTGCTTAGATCCTGATACTGTACTTTTATGTAACAATTGCTTTGGCAATACAAGTGTCATATTTGTCATGCCAATAAAGCACCATTTGAATTGAATTGAATTGAATTGAATTGAGTGAGAGAGAGAGTCACACACACACACACACACACACACACACACACACACACACACACAACTCCATTAATTTGGTGCACATCGCAGGGAATTGCGTCATCACCAGGCCATTGATGAGCTCCAGTGAGGCTCTGCCGCTGCTACTGTTCTCTCCCGAAGCCTGAGGACGGAGAAGAGGTTCTACTGCTGAGGGAGAGGAAGAGGGAGAGGAGGTTCTACTGCTGAGGAAGAGGAAGAGGGAGAGGAGGTTCTACTGCTGAGGGAGAGGAAGAGGGAGAGGAGGTTCTACTGCTGAGGGAGAGGAGGTTCTACTGCTGAGGAAGAGGAAGAGGGAGAGGAGGTTCTACTGCTGAGGGAGAGGAAGAGGGAGAGGAGGTTCTACTGCTGAGGGAGAGGAGGAGGGAGAGGAGGCGCTACTGCTTCTGCTGCTGCTCTCTGGGAACACCACATTAGAGTTCAGCACTAGTACTGGGAACACCACATTAGAGTTCAGCACTAGTACTGGGAACACCACATTAGAGTTAACCCTCTAACCGCCCATGTCGCAATATTGCGACAAGCGTCATTACTGAATAAAACAGACGATAGACGCGAATACAGTGTAAAATCTCATTTGTACTCTTGACCACTAGTTGGCAGACACCCAGAGCTTTGATTCAAGCTCAACCTTTTTTTTCAAAGTTTTCAGGAAGCTCGCGAAAACACGCGAGAAATACACAAAGAAGACGTGCATTTCCTCCATAACGCGGAAGCGATGTGGGCCTTAGTTTTGCACAAATTGAAGCAGAAATACACCAAATGTTGAAAAACAATTCACGTGTGATGAAGTCTTGGGTCTGTTATTCACCTATTCTGATTCTGAAGGAGAATATCTGCCTTTTGGAGAATATGATCGATCGTCTATTGACTATTGACGTCTATTGTAGTGGTGATGATGATGATGATGATGGTGATGATGATGATGATGATGGTGATGATGATGATGATGATGATGGTGATGATGATGATGATGGTAGTGGTGATGATGATGATGATGATGGTGATGATGATGATGATGATGGTGATGGTGATGGTGATGATGATGGTGATTATGATGGTGATGGGACAACGATGAAGATTGAAAAGATGAAGATGATGAAGTTGCCGACGAAAGATAAGGATGACAACAATGATTGAAAAAGAGAAGATGAAGATGAAGATCTCTCTCTCACACACACACGCATGCACGCACACACACACACACACACAATCTCAAACCCTCTCCCTCACACAAACACACACACACACCCACACACAACTTTTTTCCCCTCTCTGACACAGACACACATACACAAACACACATATATGAGGTTGAGAGATAGTGTGTGTGTTTGCGTGTGAGTGTAAGAGAGAGAGAGAGAGAGATGCAGAGAGTGACAGATTATAAGTGTGTGTGTGTGTGTGTGTCTGTGTCTGTGTGTGTGTCTGGGTATGTGTGTGTGTGTGTTCTCTGGCGGTCCATCTGCTGTGGGCTTGGCGGAAGCTCCTTTATGACCGTTGAGTGTTTGACAAGTGTTGTATGTGACGGCTGCTGTGATGGCTTTAGTGCCCTTAATGACGACATGGCTGTCCTCAGCGATAGCAAAGTGTGTGTGTGTGTGTGTGTACATGGCTGTCCTCAGCGATAACAAAGGCCTATCAGTGGCCTTCTTCACTACGCCAAGGAGTAGCCAACACCATAGCAGACGGGCCACAGCTAAAGTGTGCGTGTGTGTGTGTGTGTGTGTGTGTGTGTGTGTGTGTGTGTGTGTGTGTGTGTGTGTGTGTGTGTGTACATGCCTGTGTGAGTGTTTAGCTGTAATCGGACAGCTGCTGATAGCAAATGAGCACAGTGTTCCAAGAAAGCATGATAAGACTGGTCACAGACACAACAGTCCCTCCCCCAGCAGTGTCATATCACACACACACACACACACACATACAAAAACACACACACACAAACTTTTTGTAATGTTTGCATAATTATACACAGACACACACACACACACACACACACACACACACACACACACACAGTCACACACACACACACATACACATACACACAGTCATAAACACATTTACAGATCAGAGCCAGATCACATCCGGATCAGAGCTGTATCAGAGCCATATCAGGGCCATATCAGAGCTATATCAGAGCCATATCAGGACCATATCAGGGCCATATCAGAGCCAGATCAGGGCCATATCAGGGCCATATCAGAGCCATATCAGAGCCAGATCAGAGCCATATCAGGGCCATATCAGAGCCAGATCAGGGCCATATCACGGCCATATCAGAGCCAGATCAGAGCCATATTAGAGCCAGATCAGGGCCATATCAGAGCCATATAAGGGCCATATCAGGGCCATATAAGGGCCATATCAGAGCCATATTAAGCCCAAGCAAAAAGAGTAATAGAAGGCCTCTCTCTCAAATGGCCATGAATTGGCTTCTTATTAGATTACTCAGGACCTCTTAAACTGATGGACAACCATTTACCATTGGGATCAATACACTGCACTGCACTGCCCACTGGCCTCCCAGCCTACTCCACACAGAGATGGTGGCCCTTCCTGGCCCTCTCCCAGCCTACTCCACTCTCCCAGCCGACTCCACAGAGATGGCTACCATGGTTACCATCACTGGCCTGCTCTCGGACACAAGAGAGGCGGATCACTCTCTCCACAGAGGCTTTCAGGCCATTACAACTGCTGCTGGCACTACAGAACTAAACACGTAAGTGAAGTGAACTGAGTTGAATTGAATTGAATGGAATTGATTGCACTCTGTTGCAGTACAAACATATCATCTCCTGTGTGTGCGTGTGTGTGTGTGTGCGTATATATAGGTGTGTGGTGTGTATGTGTGCGTGCCTGCATGCGCGCGTGCGTATATTTGTGTGTGTGTGTGAACGTGCGTGCATCTGTGCGACCATGTGTCAGTGTGTGTGTGTGTGTGTGTAATTGCAAGATTTACGGTTTGACTGTCTGATTAAAAAATCACATGGTGATTTCTGGTAAGAGATAAGAACTGAAATATGTATGAGTGTGTGTGCGTACAGCTAATAATGAGATGTGTTTATGAGTGTGTGTGTGTGTGTGTGTACAGATAATAAAAGGCCATCAATCCACATTGAATTGTAAACTCCACAACAGGCAGATAGACCCCACCACACACACACACACACACACACACACACACACACACACACAGTCATTAACACATCCACACAACCCTGTTACATAATCTCTACTTGCAGTCCTGATAAAGCCTTGAGGTTTTAAGCTGTCTGTAACCTGGCCTGTGTCTCAGGGTCAGGTATGTCTATCATACCTGTGGTCTGTGTGTGTGTGTGTGTGTGTTTGTGTGTGAGAGTGAGTGTGTGTGTGTGTGTGTGTGTGTGAGAGAGAGAGTGGATGTGTGTGTGTGTGTGTGTGTGTGTGTGTGTGTGTGTCTGTCTGTGTTTGTGTGTGAGAGTGAGTGAGTGAGTGTGTGTGTGTGTGTGTGTGTGTCTGTGTGTGTGTGTGAGAGTGAGTGTGTGTGTGTGTGTGTTTGTGTGTATGTGTGTGTGTTTGTGTTTGTGTGTGTGTGTGTGTGTGTCAAGTCAAGTTTATTTATATAGCGCATTTCATACACAGAGGTCATTCAATGTGCTTTACATAAACAAAATCAAACAGTAACAACAACTGAAAGCGTAAAAGGTTGTTGTATTAAACAACACTTGTGGTAGGAGGATGTGTTAAAATAAGTATGCATTATAACACAGAGGATGTGTTAATAAAAGTATGCATTATAACACTGAGGTTGTGCATTGATGTGTTAATAAAAGTATGCATTATAACACTCAGGATGTGCATTATAACACTGAGGATGTGTTAATAAAAGTATCCATTATAACCAGGGTTCTAAATTAACACCCGCCAACCCGCCAAATTCGGGTTCAAATTCATTTTGGCGGGTGTTAATAAAAACTTACTAGCCAGTTTGGCCAGTGATGCATGAGGCATTACATGCATGATACATAAGGCTCTGTTCTCGGTCATTTATCCCCCTGGCAGTACTTCCTACATTTCCCATGAACACTGTGCCGTAATGCTACGTGATGACGTTTCATACGCCCTTTGGCTGCGCGCAGTTTGCAGTGAAACCAGCGCGAGAGACCCTGGAAATGAACGGAGCGTCTACTAGTAAACACACGAAAGAAGAAGACCGGAGCCAGAGCAGGAGCCTGGACAGAGAGGAGGGAGGTAGCTAGTAAAGTAAAATAAAAAGTAGGGCTGTCAAAATTAATGCATTAATCGCAGCGATTCATTTTGAAATATATAACACGTTACAAAATATTAACGCAATTAATTGCGTTAGTGCATTGTGTTTAGCCTACCTATTTCCTTTGTGGGGGGCTGATGTCATGTATCTGAAGCAGCTAGATTGTTTATTTTATTGTCTATGGAGTAAGCTGAAGATGGAGAGGAATGTGAGGAGCTTGTAGGCAAAATGTTTCAGTTTAAAAAAGCTGCCTGATCAGTGATCAGTGCTGCCACTACCACCACACACATCACGCACTATGCATAGGGCACCAAGAGACGGAGGGACTCTGACTAACATTTAGCCAATAAATAGTAGCTTTACTGCAAACTGTTTTTCACTCTTGTTAGAGAAAGTTTACAATGTCAACATGAACCAACAGCATGTTACATAAAGATGATAGTTTGCGCACGAAAGGGAGAGTGGAAGGTTCCAGCTGCCTTGTCATTGTTGATAATAATTGATATCTCCTTTTATTTATAAGAAACTTATAAAATGAAATCATAAAGGCAAAAAAATATTTGGTTAGTGGAAATTCTGATTGGCTGGTAATTTTAGAAAGATACCAGGCACATTGGCTGGTGACCAAAAAAAGTTCATTTAAAACCCTGATTATAACACTGAGGATGTGTTAATAAAAGTATGCAGTATAACACAAAGGAAGTGTTAATAAAAGTATGCAGTATAACACAAAGGAAGTGTTAATAAAAGTATGTGTTATAACACTGAGGATGTGCATTGATGTGTTAATAAAAGTGTGCATTATAACACTGAGGATGTGCATTGATGTGTTAATAAAAGTGTGCATTTTAACACTGATGATGTGTTAATAAAAATATTCATTATAACACTGGGTCTTCTGAAGGACGATGTATGAAACAGTGAATGAAATGCAGTGTGGCAGGCCTAAAACACATCCACACACACACACACAAACACCCAGTGCGCCTCCGTGTAGGTGTGAGCGAGTCACTCTTTTGATCCCGTGAGGGAAATTTGGTCTCTGCATTTTTCCCAATCCGTGAATTAGTGAAACATACTCAGCACACAGTGAACACACAGTGAAGCACACACTAATCATGGCGCAGTGAGCTGCCTGCTACAACAGCGGCGCTCGGGGAGCAGTGAGGGGTTAGGTGCCTTGCTCAAGGGCACTTCAGCCGTTCCTACTGGTCGGAGTTCGAACCGGCAGCCCTCCGGTTACAAGTCCGAAGCGCTAACCAGTAGGCCACGGCTGCTCCATCCAGTCTGGTCTTCAACCAGCCCAAAAGGGCACATGTTACCCCCGCTGCTCATCCAGCTACACTGGCTACCTATGGCCGCCTGCATCAAATTCGAGTCTTTAACACTTGCATTAAAAAGTAGTCTCCGGTTCTGGTCCTACCTACTTGGATGCCCTCATACAGACATACGCTACCTCTAGACTGTTACGCTCCTCAGACGAACGACGTCTAGCTCTACCACCGGTACGCTCAGGCCAATCCAAACTTTTCTCATCTGTTGATCCTCGTTGGTGGAACGTGCTACCAGTTCCTACTAGAACAGGGACATCCGTCTCCATCTTCAAAAAACACCTGGAGACCCAGCTCTTCTTCAGAGAATATATCCTCTCGTTGTCAGGATCTGGCCTGGACTGATGACTTTGTGCCACCCTGGTGGCCATTCTGTGTATTGTTTTCTGTCATGTGCTCTGTGTTTACCTGTCTGGTCTAGTGTCACTGTCTCCACCCCTTTTCCCTTATATGGTCTGCACTTCCTGTCTCGTCAGTTTCCCTCCATTTCTGCTCACACCTGTTCCCTGTTATTGTCTTGTTAGTCTGGTCCAGTCCTCTGTCTTTCTGTTAATTAGCCCATTTCACAAGATGGGGCCGCTGTGTAAATCAACTTCCTGTGGAACAGCACTGTCCCATAGACAGCAAAAGAAAAGTCCACAGGAAAGACAAAAGCCTTGCCAATAATGATGCCAATTAAGGCATCATTAACATCAACGAGGCCGGACACCTGGGGCCTATTGCACAAAACTAGGATAAGGGATTAAGCCGGGATATCTTGGTTATCCTGGCTCAATTTATCCGTGATCCAGTTGCACAAAAGCAGGATAGGGGGCAGCAGGATATGTTATGGTATAAGTTACCATGGCGATTTATTCTGTGGAGCTAGCCTGCTCCAGACCAGGCTAAGTTCCAGGATCTATTTAATCTCATTCCTTATCTCAGTCAGCATGCAGTCACCACAAACGGAAACCAATATTATGTTATTCCACTGCCCACTACACATTGTTATGACATATACCTAGACCCACTGTCATTATTTAAACGTTTGTAATCATTAATTAACTTTTACATACTCGCCATTCCCGACCTGTCATGCAACAATGTGACGTCACGGGAGTGCCTAACCATTTCGCGAGTGGTGGTCGCGACACTAGCTGCAATATTCTCCTAAACAGAGGTGTTGCTGTTTGTTGCTGTTGTGAAAAGGCTATCGCTACCTACTTCACACCGTAGAAGAAGCAATGAAGCCGCTCTAGTTGCCATGGTGAATCTGTGATCGGTGACGGGGTCTATTTGAGGGAGCCGTGAGCGCGCACTTATTCAGGATAGGTTTCACATGGCTTGATGAATCTTAGTCTGCTCATCCTGGCTTGCTCGTTGTGCAACCAATTAAGCCTGTACGCTCTTGTTTTGGATTCATTGAGCGCAGCTCAGTAACTTATCCCGGATGCCTTAATTCTGCTTTTGTGCAATAGGCCCCTGGACACTGTGAAATAGGCTTATTGGTCTGTGTATTTCTACCCTCCTGTTTCTCTGTTCTTTGTCGGTTCGTCTCTCTGTTTTGTTTAGTCAAAGTCCTGTATGTAAGTAAGTCTGTAAATGTCAAGTTTGTAGTTATAGATAAAGTGTGTTTGCCTGTAATTCGGCCTGGAGGAGTCTTGCGCTTGGGTCCTATCCGCCTACCCTGGCACTCGTAGCACTACAGACAACTAGCCTTCATAATTCTAGCACTACAGACAACTAGCCTTGCTAATTCTAGCACTACAGACAACTAGCCTTGCTAATTCTAGCACTTATCACCTGACTAGAACTGACACTGTAGTACAGTACGCTGTGTTTGGAAAATAGGGTCCCGCTGGATTTTCATGTAAAAATTGTTTTTTTTGCATATTTTGCTAATATAGAGTCTAAGGAACTCTAAACTTTTTTTGTCTTCAAATTTTCACGATCCATCTTTAGTGTTTTTATCTGTATGTTTTAAAATAAGCGATTATATCTAGTCCGAAAAGTGATTGACATTTTCTTCTAATTTTTTGACAATTAATTCCACTTTTTGCACACAAAACCCCCAGATAATGTAGAAAGGTTGTTGGTTCTAAAACAATATCCATAGTTTTCAAACTTTGAGTGTCTGAAAAGTGTAAAAACACCTCCACCCTTGTTGCCTATGTCAAAAAACTAATTTTTAATCTTTGCTTTTCTTGATGCTTTCCTTGACCTGCCATGTCACTCTATTGTCTACCTTAAGATAAATTTGTCTTGTAAATAATTTATAATAGTACAGGCAACACAGTACACAATAGGTGTCATAGGCATGGGTAGTTGAGTAACAGTAGGCAAAATTAACAAACAAAAGAATATAAGGTACAGACAAACAGACAAACCACGGATGGCCCTCTCACAGCCTGAACTAATACAAAAACAAATAACTCAAGGGAAAACATTGCTCAGACACTAAACCATGTGCATTTGCTCTCTTTAAAATCAACGGGTTATCCACAGCCAACAGGCCGGGTGTGCGAGAGAAGCAATGAAGTCTTAGAATTAAGAATAAAGCCATGTTCTTCCAACAACAACAACTACAAACACCCATGCGCCAAAAATTTAAAATGACCGGCATTGCTCTCCCAGAGAGGAAGCTACGTATATGATCACCACCCATGGGTGGGCGTGTGCGCCAGCGCTGCAGGTCAGCCTTTCCACATACACACCTGGCTTTAAAGTTCACTGCCCTGGTAGCATACAGTACCTATCTACTGCCAAGGCCTGAAGGGGACGGGGGGGATATTTACTTCTGCTACATCTCAGAGAACCCATGTGAAACAGTCCATGGTGGTCGCTGACCGGCTTCGATCAATGACCACACTCGGCCGAGCGTGACGTCCTCCGATTGCGCCTTCCGGATCTCCTCCCTTGACATCACGTCCACCGGCAACTGCGCGTCCATGGCCCCAGCTGCCGCTCTGCAGTGCTGTGTTGTGGCGTTGGGCTGCGGTGTGCTGTCTCCGGTCTCTCGATCACTGTAGCTGGTAGCGGAAGGCAGCGAGACGACCTCGGGGTGCTGCTGGCGAGCGTTGACTCTCTCGCTGGCGTGAAGCTGGCGAGCGGTGGCTCTCTTGATGGCGCGGCGCTGGCGAGTGTTGAGTCTCTCGCTGGCGTGCTGTTGGCGAGCGTTGACCCTCTCATTGGCACGACGCTGGCGAATGTTGAAAACAGCGACTCTCTCTCTCTCTGCCAGCGGTGATGCAGCCTGTAGCCGACGAGCGAGCTCCGGTTGAGCCGCGGCCAGGCTCCTCTCCTCCCTCCGGTGGCAGTGCTGGCACTGGTCTGCTGCACACGGACGCCTGGACTGGGAGTCCGTGTTGCCGTGAAGGCGACCCGCCCGGTGTCGAATCTCCATGTCGTAGTCTTGGTGCGCCTCCAACCAGCGAGCCAGCTGGCCCTCTGGTTCTTTGAAGTTCAGCAGCCAGGTGAGCGATGCATGGTCCGTTCTCAGCAGGAACCGTTTGCCATAGAGGTAGGTTCGGAAATGGCGCACTGTCACCACCACAGCCAACAGTTCTCTGCGGGTCACGCAGTAATTCTTCTCCGCTCGGTCCAGTGAGCGGCTGAAGTATGCGACCACCTGCTCGCCCTGCTCGCCTGCTTGAGAGAGGACGGCGCCGACGCCCACGTCGCTGGCGTCTGTGTCCAGGATGAACAGCCATTGAGGGTCAGGGAAAGCGAGCACTGGGGCCTCACATAGCGCCCTCCGCAGCCGCCGGAATGCCGCGTCACACTCTCGCGTCCACTCGAAGAGCTGGCCTTTGTGCGTCAATCGATGCAGCGGGCTGACGACTGTAGCAAAGTCCCGGATGAAATGCCGGACGCCAGGCACATGAAGCTCCGCAGCTCAGCACCATAGCGCGGAACAGGTCAACGTCTCACCGTCTCCACCTTAGCTGGGTCGGTGGCCACTCCGGCAGCCCCCACGACATGGCCCAGGAACCCGGTTTGCCTCCGGAACAGGTGGCACTTTTTCGGGTGCAGTTTGAGCCCAGCACCCCGTATGGCGTTGAACACCTTCTCCAGATGTCCTATGGCACTGGTGAAGTCTGTTGAATGACACAGGATGTCGCCCAGGTAAACCACGCAGCATGTTCGTGGAATGCCCGCCAGGACACGCTCCTGTCTTCGGCCAAGCTTCCGGGGCTAGCTCAATCTGCCAGTAGCCACTGCGTAAGTCCAGCGAGCTAAACCAGCAGGAGCCAGCAATGCTGTCCAGTGCATCGTCAATGCGGGGGAGCGGGTAGGAGTCTTTCCGGGTTACCTGGTTGAGGCGCCTGTAGTCAACACAGAACCGCCACGAGCCGTCCTTCTTCCGGACGAGTACAGCCGGCGCAGCCCAGGGACTACTGCTTGGCTCTATCACTCCTGCCGCGGCCATTTCCTTGATCTTTTCTTCAGCTGTTTGTTGTTTGGCGAACGGTAAGCAATGAGGGTGAAGTCGAATGGGCCGGGCATTTCCAGTGTCAATATCGTGTTGGACCAGGCTCGTTCGGGTGCAGTCCTCATCTCTTGCGGCGAAGATGTCGGTGTACGCTGCTAGTAGCCTCTGCACCTGGCTACCCTGTGCTTCACTCAGCCCCTCACAGCTACGAGTGCAGAGTTAATTTACGGCTTGCCTTGTCTCTACAGAGGGCCGCGCTCTCTGAGCGGAGAGTGGTGTTTGCTCAACCTCCTGTGGCCGGGGGTGGGTCTCTTCGTCATGGTCAAGCTGCAGGCTGGCTCCGTCTGCTGGGCCCAGCAGGGGGCCATGGGCGAGCGCGCTGTCGAAGAGCCGTCTTGGCAGGAAACTCATCATCGCCAGGGCATCAGTTGCAGCTTTCTCCTCCCGTCCAGTAGGGGTCGTCATCCCACTTCTGACACCAATGTAACAAACTGCAAAGTTGTCTCAGAATGGTTTTATTGGTTACACACCAAAACACATGAACGTCATTACACAGGCAACACAAAGGAGGTCATTTAAACAAGCACGATACACAAACAGGGTAGTCACATACAATACACGGGGTAAACACATGAGGTACAACATAAAGAAAGACTATACCAGCTAACACATACATGACAAAGTAAACGCAATTACTCATACTAAAACCAACATCAACATTACACACACACACAAACACTGCACAGCACCATGGGAGTTCAGTCATGAACCAGCTAGGCTCAGTTCACTACAATACATTTATCTGTTTTCAATGTTATGTAGCAGAATTACTTGGCTATGGAACCCAAAATCTGGTTTGCGTTGGAGAGAACATGCACAAACTTTATGGTACCAGCCAATTCAGTAGGCTAACTCAAGACTTCAAGGCCATCATATACAATGTTTTTAAACAACAAACAAAGTACTAACATAACAGTGAAGTGGTTTGTTTTTTCATGGTTTATGTGAGGGGTGCATACCCATCGTCACGGTAGCGAGGCGCTACCTTTAGTATACAAACGGACTGAGTGTCATTGTTACCTGTGTGTGTTTGTCTGACGTGTCTATGTGTTCAGTTCACCTCCATACTGTTGTAAAATCCTTTGTTAACATTGTCATTCATCATACACCTCTGCCGTAATCCCGTAGCTGTTTAACTAGTCGACATTACCATCAAACACTACGGTGATTTATTGCATGCTACCAACCACTATCATTACATCGCTTACTGTTTACAATCATTTACTATTCACGTCACATATTCTGTTGAAATAACCACGCAACACAAATGTCTTTGTTTTAACTGTTCCGTTTATTTTTAGCTCAATAGATACATATGTTATCACAGCGTTATGTTTGTCTTACCGGTGTTTCGTCTTGTCTCGTCTTGTTTGTATAAAAGAATGTGTGCCGTGAATGTCCAGTTTAAATATCGTTGAAACCTCCGGGTCAACCGGAAGTGATTCATAGTTTAGTGAATTTATATTTTTAGCTGTTTCATATACGTTTTGACTATGTCAAATGGAGCATGGTGACTAATGATATTTTATATGTATTTCTAGTGTAATAGATTGATTGGTGATGGCTGTATTAGCTTTTTCATGATGGATTACCTGGAACACCCCTGTCTTTTGGTTTAGAGTTGGTATGTGCCAATCTTAGTGGTGATTCTCAGGCCTATTTATACTGTGTCAGTCAGTTTATAGGGAGAGCAGTAAGTGACAGGACATGAGTCCTATTTGCTTTCTGTGCTATGGTGACTTGTTTGACTATCATGCCAATTTCATTTATTGAAAGTATTTTTTTTTTTCTATTTTTTTCTTTTGTTTATTTTTGTTATCCTAATTGCCAAATATTGGCCTTATTTGGGAAAAATAAAAATCCCATCATCAAACTTACTCCTCTGCGTTCTCCTGAGTGTGACCAACTAGCTCAAGACTGTACTTCCACACTTTACCCTTCAACAGTTTATTTTTCCAAACGCATCCTCTCCCCATGTGTCTATTGCATTTACGTAAGGAGCTTGGAACAAAGTTGGGTTTTCTTCGTTTTCATTTTCTCTAGGCATATTTATGCTCAACAAATATCGGGCTCAGCAGTGAGGTCATGAGAAGGCTATGAACAGAAAATTGACCGTGTTGGCTAACAATTTATTAAATAAACTGTTATTGTCGTCAACAACGTCGTTGTAGGCTACTGCCTTTTCAGCGCCTTCTGCTTATGATGATTTGGTCTTTTGAATTCCTTTGGCCTTGCGATGCGGTTGTAGGCTACATCAAGGTGTCTCTTGCCGTTCCCTTCATGTGTTCTATCACAATGCTGTCTGCCCTCATGGACAGTAGCACCGTGATGTCTGCATCTTTCCAGGTCGGAGATTTTCTGGACAGCACCATGCCACTCTATCATGACACTGGCATTTAAGTCAGATTTAAGTGCCCCCACCACATGGACGCACGAAAGAAACGTCACCAACACGCCCTCTCACTAGGTGTGAATTTTAACCGCATGTTCTACGCTTTGTTCAGACACAGCACATTTACATAATGTCCGGAGGAAATACTAGGGGGGGAGTAGTAGAACAACCGGCTAAATTCGGACTTCCATGTGAACGTTTATGTTGTTCAGATATACGGCAGAACCTCTGGTGTTACACGTATGTCTGAAAGACCTAGTAATGTCTCATGATGCTAAAGGTGTTTCATGATGCTAAAGGAGTTTCATGATGCTATGGGTGTCAAAAGGTGAGCAGAATTCCTGCAGCAGTAAAAGATGAAATTTGAATGTGGGTAAAGTTACACTGTGCATGCTTGAGGCACTATGTTTTGACAAGAGTGTCCCTACTCAGGTTTTCGCCACTACAAATGCTTTTTGACAAGCATGACAAGAGCGCCTCTGCCACTTTATCCTCCCGTCAGAAATGGGTTTGTGCTATGTACACAGCATGTGACCCCTCATTATTTCACCAGATCGTTCTAGTGACTTCACAGCTCTTCTCTGCCTATGCCAACAAACTTCACCAACATCTAGGAATATAAAGTAGCCAAACTCACAGTACAACCATAGAATCAGTAGCAGCACAAAATACCAAGTTAATCGTGATGCTTGAAAATTAATTAATGTTGCAGATTGGCAGCCTATTGTAGCTCCTCATTTTGTCGACTTCATTATGGACCTCAATTAATATGTTTATTATACATTTCTTACACACATATTATGGCGGGCAATTGTGGCATAATGCTTTGACACTGAGACATAATTTAATTGTCTTGTGTGCTATTCTCAGTTTAGGATTAGTGCACGGTCACAATAGCCTGGTTTATGTATCATTATGTAGTCTATTAGACTGGAAACATTGAGACACGGACAGGACAACGGCTGGACTGTGAGGTTCCATTGTTATTCAGGGGGGATTGAAATAATGAGCGAATCGAGTTAATTTGTCCGTGCTGGCTGCCGTGATAATCCTATTTAGTTGCGTCCCTGGTGAAAGGCGCTCTAACCATCCTTCGCCACTACGACAGCCTCTTCCACAGGCCTGCATGTCTATCCACCAAGAGGAGCCTTCTCGTGCCTCACTTTCACACGACTTTTTGGTAAACAAAATCGTAGGGCTTCTGATTACAGAGTTTGGAGTCACCACACAAAGCTGTCACACAGCGAGCAGTCAATAGTATGAACGAAATACACACACACACACACACACACACATACACACACACAGCCCTCCAATTGCAACTCAGCAGTAGCAAAGAGCAGCGACTATCTGTCCAATTGACACTCAGCTAGCGGGAGGGGCTGACTCCGCGCTCCAATCGCCTACAGCGCCAGTACTTCTGAAGCGCACAAGGTTTCCTCCAGTGCCGTGCGCAGCTGTGACAGGGGGGCGTAACCGTGCGCGGCGGCGACGTTAGGTTGAGCCGCCAGTCGCGGAGAAACTTGTTTCACGTCTGCTGTAAATCACACAGAGCCAACAGGACCAGCGCTGAAATTTGTTACCCTGTTGCGAGTATTTTTGGCGAGCGATAGCAGCAAGTGATATCACCGCGCTCTGCCGTTTGGGAAGAAGAGAGCAGAGTGTTTGAGCAAGGACTTAACGTTTCGCCGGATCGTTTTCAGGCACCAGTTTAACTATTAGTGCATATTTTATAATTCAGTGGAAATGTCTGAAAACAAGCCGAATGATGATCCGAAGTTATCTACGACGGACCGGGTGGTCAAATGTAAGTATTCATGCTCTGTAATAGGCGATCGGCATGGTTTTCTTGGCTATTTTAAGTGCAAAAGGGTTTTAATGTCAGCTGCAAAGCCGCCAGTCCTCAGTGCTGCGCACTGCCTGGGGCATTGGTATAGATCTGTAATATGTGTGTTTGGTTGTGGAGGAAAAAGGGTGTTAGCCGGCTGGATTAGTAAAAGTAGGAAGTAAAGGTAGTTATTGAGTGATCGAGTTGTAGTGAGAAGTCTGTTATTCGGAAATTGTCACGTTTCGATATAAATTGTTTAAATACACAAATTTAGTCATATACCATTATTTATAAACATCTCGTTTGTGCATGGTTAATGCAAGGTAGTTTTTCTTTTTTTTTTGTGGAGTTGGACATGGGGTATCTGACGCGGCCGTAGCCTACAATGCATGAGCGACATTGCACAATTTAGCCCTGCATGTCACAACCACCACGACTTCTTATTTGAAGCTCAAGTTCAGTGCATCGAGTTTTTAAAACCTCCCCGGACGCTGTTGACATTGTAGCGTCAGTGACTGCGTCTCCAAACAAGCCCCCCTTTTCCACGAACTAGCTACCTTTCTACCAGCTGAGCCGAGCCGAGCCGACCCTTCCCTGCCTGCTCTCTGTTGTGATGCAATTCTCCTCTCTCTTCTTTGTTCTGCTCGTGTGCTGGAAGGGCAACCTGAGGATCTGTCATTCCTTTCCTTTTTCCTCACACCATCGAAAGAAACCGTAGAATGAGCCCTCAGAAAGCAACGGTTACCCTACGAAACACAGCACACATAAGCCTCATAATTAATCACCGAATTGCTGTAAAAACAACGGTGGCCGTCAGACAGACACTTATCAGAGCCGCACTCATAGTCGCCGGGTGCAAGATATGGAAATAGTCTGCATAATTGACCACCGGCATCCACCTACACGGGCTGCATGCTGCGGGAATGTGCGATTAATGTCCGTGTTATTGAGGGGGACCTCCGTTCAACGCAGGTCTGCGTCAGACCCGGCGGCAGACACAAATTCACGGACGGGCATTACACCTTTCCAGGGGGGGCACGGGAACTTAAATTGATCACGGTAGTTTAAGCTTACACTTGACAAAACATTCTAATATGAAAATATAGATGCAATTGTTGTAAAATGGTGCAGCTCATTTAAGAGAGCCCCGTGCGCAGGGGGGGGGGATATGTGTGTTAGAACTGAGATGCGTGTGGAAAGTAGACATGCTGTTGAGACTGGAGCTACTGTAGCCATATTCAAAATAATGCAAAAATAAATCCGCAGATAAAACCAAAATCCTCGTTAATTTGCTAACCCCTTTCAGATAGAGTGTTAGAGTTAGCCCCGAAGTTATACGGATAACTTCGGCCCTGGAGTGGTAACAAGCTCCCTGTTCTCCGACTAGGTCAGAAGAAAAAACAGTAAAGGTTTACGCTATCAAACAAACTCAGAAACTACTAGGCCTACTTCTACTAACTACGATATGAGATATAGCCTACCTGCGAGCCGATAAGCCATATTTGTCATCGGATGACAGGGGTTAGTGCAGAAGTGAAGTAGACTGCGCCACGTAACCTCCTCTCCATTTAGGTGATGGGCTTACCTAATGTTCCTGATTGATTAGCTACAGAATAATACAGATTTGACAAGTTTTATTTGCTACTTGCTAGATTGACAAACATAGGCCTACATTTAATAATTCAATGTGTGTTCAAAATCAATCTATGGGATTGGGGTTGGTTGGTGCAGCCAAGCTCGTCCAGGGCGGGCACAGATGGCTTCCAGGACGGGCCTGGCCCCCCAAAGCCCCCCCATGACGCCGGGACTGGTCTGCGTGCTGCCCTGCCATGGCGGAGCAGTCCGGGCCGGGCCGGGCCAGACCAGGAGTGGTCGGACCGGCCGGTCCATGCAGGGTCTTAGCAGGTGTCTGATTTTAATTATAAAGTGCATGTGATTCTGCTGCTGCGGTCTGTCTAATAGGCAGGGCTGCTTATATTTAGTGTGTCAATGTGTCTAATTCAGGCTGACATTTAGCAGGGCATTCATGGGTGCGCTATGTCGTCCACTGCAACTCTCCCTCTCTCTCTCTTTTTCTCTCTCAGTCACACACACACACACACACACACACACACACACACACACACACACACACACACACACACACCAGACATGACACCCAGACCACACATGTCCATCATGACCAGTATGTCAGATGATAGGAGCAGTTGAACTGTGACCCTCATTGCATGCACAGATTTCTCTCTCTCTCTCTCTCTCTCTCTCTCTCTCTCTCTCTCTCTCTCATACCCTTCTCTCTTTACTCTGTCTCTCATTCCAACTGTCTCTCATGCTTTATTAGCATGACTAGATACAATTTAGATACAATTTTGCCAAAGCACAGATATAGAATCATATTAGGTCATTAATCTCTGCCTCTCTCTCTCTCTCTCTCTCACCCTCCCTCCCTCCTTCTCTCTCTCTCCATCCCTCCGTGTGTGAGGTTCCCTGCTCTGCTCTAGTGTTTGCGGGGTCTTGGAGTCTCTGCTGTGTGTGTGTGTGTACGCGGTGTCTTGGAGTCTCTGGTGTGTGTGTGTGTGTGCAGGATCGTGGAGTCTCTGGTGTGTGTGTGTGCAGGATCGTGGAGTCTCTGGTGTGTGTGTGCGGGATCGTGGAGTCTCTGGTGTGTGTGTGTATGAGTGTGTGTGTGTGTGTGTGTGTGTGTGGGGTCTTGGAGTCTCTGGTGCGTGTGTGCAGGATCGTGGAGTCTCTGGTCTGTGTGTGCGGGATCTTGGAGTCTCTGTGAGGCTGTGTGTGTGCGGGATCGTAGAGTCTCTGGTGTGTGTGTGTATGTGTGTGTGTGCAGAGTCGTAGAGTCTCTGGTGTGTGTGTGTGCAGGGTTGTGGAGTCTCTGGTGTGTGTTTGTGTGCAGGGTCATAGAGTCTCTGGTGTGTGTGTGTGTGTGTCTGTGTGTGTGCAGGGTTGTGGAGTCTCTGGTGTGTGTGTGTGCAGGGTTGTGGAGTCTCTTCTGTGTGTGTGTGTGTGTGTGTACAGTGTCGTGGAGTCTCTGGTGTGTGTGTGTGTGCAGGGTTGTGGAGTCTCTGGTGTGTGTGTGTGTGTGCAGTGTCGTGGAGTCTCTGTGAGGGAAGCCTGTTAAATATTTCAGCAGCGCAGTAGCACACAGTGCATCAGCCCTGATGGGAGAAGCCTGCGCTACCTCTCCACAAGGACCCGTTAGAGTGTGTGTGTGTGTGTGTATGGGAGCAGGGCGTGGCATCTGTATACATATTAAAGGGGGTGACTGTAGGTTAGAGTGTGTGTGAGAGACAGCAGTGGGGTGTGTGTGTGATGGGGGTAGTGTGTGTGTGTGTGTGTGTGTGTGTGTGTGTGTGTAATGGGGGTAGTGAGATGAGAGTGTGTGTGTGATGGGCATAGGGGGAGTGTGTCTGGGGCACTCTGCCATCACTCAAGAGCTCCTCTGGTTTGTGAGTGGAGATTAATGCAGCGTGTTGCGACGGAGGCGTAAACTCCATCTTGCTCATTCCACCACCACAAAGAAAAGCACATCTCTCCTCTGCACTCCCTTCCTCTGAACACACACACACACACACACACACACACACACACACACACACACACACACACACACACACACACACACCGCACAAGCTTCACACAGCACCATCACCCAGGAATGGGTCACAGCGGTGAGGACACACACACAGACAGACAGAAAGACAGACACGCACACGCACACGCACACGCACACGCACACGCATATACACACACACACACACACACACACACACACACACTCAGCCGTGTTAAGAGCAGATGCCTCAGACGTGATGGTGTAACAGAGAGGCGGAGAGGAGAAGAGGAGAGGAGGAGAGGAGAGGAGAGGAGGAGGAGGAGGAGAAGAAGAGAGGAGAAGAGGAGAGGAGAGGAGGAGGAGGAGGAGAAGAAGAGAGGAGAAGAGGAGAGGAGAAGAGGGGAGGAGAGAAGAGGAGAGAAGAGGAGAGGAGAGAAAGTCTCATCTGATCCCCATCACTGTGTCTGGGCATCCGCATCCTGCCCTATTTTACACACTCTCAGTTTGGCCTACATGGGAAAACTGCTGAGACCTACTCAGCTATCAGACCTGTGTGTGTGTGTGTGTGTGTGTTGTGGGGTGGAGGAGAGTGTGCTGAATAACTTGTGAGGTCTACCATCATATGAAAAAGGGAGAGATGGGTCTGTTTGTTCAGCTGCTGGAAATGCATGTCTTTTGTTTGTGCATATTGTCCTCTCTGGCTGGCCGTAGTGGCTCGATGTCGGAGCAGAGTGAGCGGAACAACGGATCTCGCTTTTACTCCTTTTCACTTTTCAGTTTATCTATCTCTTATTTCTCCCTCTCTCTTTCTCTCTCTCTATCTCTATTTCTCCCTCTCTCTTTCTCTCTCTCTATCTCTATTTCTCTGTCTCTCGCGCTCTCTCTTTCTCTCTATCTGTGTCATATTTCATCTCCATTTATCTTTCTCTCTTTCTTTCTTTCTTTCTTTCTTTCTTTCTTTCTCTCTCTCTCTCTCAGTCTATCGGTCTCTCTGTATCTCTCTGTGTGTCGGTCAGTCTGTCTTCATGTCTGTGTTGGCCAAACATCCCCTCTGTCAGCACCTGCAGTCTATGCGTATGATGAGCTCATGTGTTTGCATCTGTGTGTGTGTGTGTGTGTGTGTTTAGGCTCCAGGGTGTTTATATTCATGCGGGGACTCAGCTGAGACACACACACACAACTGAGCCTCTGTCCTATAAAGGCCTTGGGGTTGTGTGGGGTTTCTACTCCTACACTTGACCTGGGATGAAACCATAGCATCTGTACTGCAAAGGCAAAAGAGTGACCTTAACTTAGAGTTAAGAGTAGAGCTAGAGTGTGAAACAGCTTAACTTGCTAGAGTGTGAAAAAAATACTTTAAAGTTTTTTTGTTGTCCAGCCAATTAATGTATTATAGATAGGGCACTGGAAATCTGGCTATTACCTGTTTTAATGAAGATAAGTCTGTACATTAAAAAATCTTGGGCTCAAACTTGACCTTTGACCCTTATTGGGAAGTTAATGCACTCTGCCTTTGTATCTGCCAACAAATTAAGAGCCGGGCCAAGGGACTTCACTTTGAGTACCTTAACTAACAAGCAGAGTATGTTAACTACTGTAAGCGCGTCAGCGCTTAACTGAGCAAAGGCAGACAACCTTAACTGACCTTAACTCAACTTCAGCGCCCTAAAACAAAAGGAAAAAAACGTAACTCGGGAGTTAATGCGTTCTGCCTTTGTTTCTTTTAGGCATTTGTGAGTTACTGTTAAATAAATAATAATTTTTTGAAAAAACAACCAAATTGACTCAAGATATTTCTCCACATGATAAAGGAGATCTTGAATATCCCAAAAAATGACAATAACTAATTTTCGACCAAAGATGAAGTTACTGCCTTTTGCCTTTGCACAGGAGTACACCTGGAGTCCGATCTGGA
>NC_055974.1:27956391-27961391 GCF_018492685.1 Alosa sapidissima
TGGGATAGGCCTCTCCCACGGCACAAGGCCGGAGGAGCTAAGATCATGCAAAACGGTTTCTTTTCAATCATTTTCATCAGAGTGGGACGTATTAAGTGCGCCACATACTCGACGCACCCGACCTGAAGCGCGACAATGTGACGTCACAGAAGCGCCGTAACCATTTATACTCGCACGTCGTGGTCACGACACTAGTTGCAATATTCTCCTGAACACAGGTGTCGCTGTTGTGAAAAGATTAACGCTAACTACGTTACACAGCAGAAGAAGCTGCATTAAGAAACACTAGTAGCAGAGAATGTAAACGGGCTCTGCTATTAGCTAGCCTCTGTGATGGTACTTCAGACTTTGGTTGCTACTATTCACAACTACCACCATCATTATCATCTAGTTTCCAAGGTGTGCGCACAGGTAGATAGATAGATAGATAGATAGATAGATAGATAGATAGATACTTTAGTCATCCCGAGGGAAATTTTAATAATTTACACAGTTTAGTTAGCTGGCTAGCTAGCTAGCAGCTGGCTGAGTTTGTGTAATTTCCTGAAGTGGAAAGAGATTTTGTTCAGGCCTTAATAGATATCCTTTGTTTGAAAATAAATCGTTTCTATTCTTTCCTCTTAATTCCATGTGTTGCAACTCTCGCTGGTAACTTTATTAACTTATCCAGCAAACTATTACAAATTCAGGATTGTAACAAAACACTGCAACTCTCGCTTGCCCTCGAACTAGTCCATCTTCCTGTTTCCGCTTTGTCGCGCTCGTCTGAAAAAAATGAGTGGTGCGCTACCTCGCGCTACCTGGCTAAAATCCTGGCGCGCCAGCAAGATCTACGTCATTTTGACTTCACGGTGTCGCGCTACCGGTCGGGTGCGTCGAGTATGTAGAACACCTTAGGCTTATAGGTTGCCCCAGTCAGGACGAGTTATGACTCACGGTTGCTGAAAAGTTTTGAAATTTACTTTGATGATTTAGTAGGTGTAAAATATTGAATAAAATGTTCTGCTGTATGACTGGCTTTATTTTAACTCTCATATTGAACTTTACAACGTGCAAATTTACAAAATTGGATCAACGATATTGTCTCCTACAGGCGTCAATGAGAGAACACTTACACTTACATGATTTTGGTTTCGATTTTCTAATTGGAGTAAGTCTTTGTGACAGCACGTCATGATACATTTGATAATGTTTGATCGTTGTTTTGGTATGAAGCATCTTTTACGTAGCCTAATATAGCCTAATATAGCCTAAGGCCTATATGCGCTCTGTGTCTGAGCCGTCTGTGCACGTCCGCAATTGATTACGTTCCTCAAATGGAGAACACATCAATCCCATGGTATTTTTTGCCCTAAAATGCATGAAACATGCAAGTTCAAAATCCCGATTCGGTCATTGAGACTACAGAAGACAGACTACAGAATACAGTACAACAAACTTTCTGTCTTTCTGAGGTTTATTTTTGTATTCCGGGGTACAGTAGCCTAATTGCATAATGTCTTGACAATAGTTTTTCTTACCGGCTTGCTGTTTAAACTGACTGCGCCGCTCTGAACTTTCCTGCCAGGTAACGCAAACCGCTACATCTCGGCTCTGGCATTGCCTAAACTCATCGTGTGGGAAATCAGATTATCTGTCAATATTGGGCTTTGAAAGTAAGGGATATTTGCTCAGTAATAGTAGGCTACATTTTGTAACATTTATAGAGAAACCGAGGGGAAGTTAAATTAGAAATTAGAATTGTTGGAAAATGAAAACACATACAAAAAAAGATTCGGGGCTTTTGAAAAGAGATTCGGGGCTTGAGCCCCCGAAGCCACCCCTTCACTCCGCCAATGCAACCACCCAGCAGTAACTTCTGCATTCAGTGAGATTTGCACCGGCCTAATTTTATTTTTGACTCTTCCCGTCACCGTTGCAACCTCTGAGCGCTCATTCTCCAAGTTAAAGATCATTAAAAACCACTTGAGGAGCACAGTGGGACAGGAGAGACTGAGTGGACTTGCCATGTTGTCCATAGAGAATGAGAGAGCAAAGAAAATGGACTACAGAGCATCGTGGACGAGTTCGCGGAGCGCAAGGCTCGTCTTATGCCCTTCAAATAGTGCTGCGTATTATTGTTGTTTTATTATTAGGAGTCATGTAGCCTAATGTTTTTGTTGTTGTTCTCTTGGTTACACTTCATGTACGTTCGATGAACTTCAAAATTACGTAGTTGCTCTCCGTGGCGCTGACGCTGTTGCGGGCATGTGTATGTTGTAAAATTATGTTATGATGAGTTTAATAAAGGGTGCCCCGCCCCCGGCCCGGCTCTGACTTGTTCCGCCACTGAGCCTCATGGCACGTATAAGAGGACTGGGGAACACATACTATAGAGTAACAGCCTCATGGCACGTATAAGAGGACTGGGGAACACCCTATAGAGTAACAGCCTCATGGCACGTTGATTAAGTGCTGCACCTTTCAACTCAGAAGAATGGCCTGACTCATCTACTCTCTGTGGTAAGCATCCTGTGTGTGTGTGTGTGTGTGTGTGTGTGTGTGTGTGTGTGTGTGTGTGTGTGTGTGTGTGTTTGGATGCGTTGGCTGTCACAGATGGCATATGTGTGTCTATGTCAGATGGTGTGTGTGGGTGTGCCCCTTGCAGTGTGTGTGTGTGTGTGGGTGGGTGTGTGGGTGTTTGTGTGTGTGTGTGTGTGTGTGTAATACACTTGCCGGTCTTCTGACTGTCCCCTCCTCACCTTTCCATTCCCAGCCATGGGCACACACACACACACACACACACGCACACACACACACACACACTCATGCTGATTTGGAGTGTGCTGTTTAATTAATATGGTTGTCCTGGTGGTGATGAGCTGCTCAGTGTTTGTCAGAGAACAGTCAGGCCAGGGTGTCCCTCCATATGGCAGGGTGTGTGTGTGTGTGTGTGTGTGTGTGTGTGTGGGCTTATGTGCGAGTGTGTGTGTGTGTGTGTGTGTGTGCAGGCTTGTGTGTGTGTGTGTGCAGGCTTGTGTGTGTGTGTGTGTGTGTGTGTGTGTGTGTGTGTGTGTGTGTTCGAATGCTCTTTTTCCTACTGGTTTATCAGTCAGTGTATGAACATGTGTGTGTGTCTCAGGGGCTTCAGTTTGAACCATTACTTGAACGTTATTGTGTCAATGTTGTTATTGTTGTTGTTATTTTTGTTATTCCCTCTGTTCTCTGTTTCTCTTGTTTCCTAGTGCTTCCCCTCACACACACACACACACAGACAGACAGACAGACACACACACACACACACACAGACAGACAGACAGACAGAAAGACACACAGACAGACACACACAGACAGACACATACACACACACACACACACCACAGCACATGTGTTTGCCTGCAGCTCTGCTCACAGTTGGGTAGCTGTGTGTGTGTGTGTGTGTGTGTGTGCGTGTGTGTGTGTGTGTGTGTGCGTGTGTGTTCATCGCATTCACATTCATCACTCCAAGCTTCTTTCTGGCATCAATTACCATGTCTTACCACAGAGTGAGTGAAAGTTTCGCCCTGTTTGGGCTTTCGCTGGTGGACTTTGGCACTAAACTATAAGATTAATATTTGTCTGTGTGTGTGACTTAATTGAAATGTGGTGATGGAAGTGTGGTATGTGTGTGTGTATGTGTGTGTATGTATATGTGTGTGTGTGTGTGTGTGTGTGTGTGTGCGCTGCAATTCGATTTCTTTAATTAAGGTTTAGATTCTATGCTGAATAAAATATAAACAAATGCTGAATAAAATATGGAGTTAAATTAGCGGTGTGGTGCTAACAAACTGAATAAAATATGGAGCTAAACTAGTGGCGTGGTATTACCAAACAAACGCTGAATAAAATATGGAGCTAAACTAGCGGCGTGGTGCTACCAGACAAACGCTGAATAAAATATGGAGCTAAACTAGCGGCGTGGTGCTACCAGAGAGAGGGTGAGCTGATAATGTAGCTAAAAGCAGATCTGGATCGGGGGGGGGGGGGGGGGGGTCAAGTGTCAACCCCCTCCCACACACACACACACACACACACACACACACACTCCAAAATCCACACTGGCCTTGTCTAAGGTAGGAAGTACCCAGAGGCTGGTGTGTGTGTGTGTGTCAACTTTAGGTTGAGATCACCTCCCAATTTGTCTCCTCTCATCCTTGGCCCGGGACCTCAGGACCAACCCCCCACACACACACACACACACACACACAAACACACACACACGGCACCAACTACCCCCTGCTGTGCAGATTGTATAACTGAGAACATCGCCACCACCCCACCCCACCCCACCCTCTCACTCCAACAGTGACACACACACACACACACACACACACACACACACACACACACACACACACACACACGAACACAGGCACACTTCTCCCCTTTCACTTCCTAAAGGGGATCCTGGATATTTTTAGCGCACAATACCGAGGGATTCATCTGGGGAGGTCCGACCCACACTGACCGTCATACTTACTGCTGCATCAGCTGTGCAGAATGGGGAGATCCTCCACACACACACACACACACACAGCGACGACAGTCTTAACCCAGTTCTGAATAAGTGTCTGGGCTAGGGCCATCGCAGGATACATGTGTGCGTGTGTGCGTGTGTGTGTGTGTGTATGTATGGGTGTGTGTATGGGTGTGTGTGTATATGGGTGTGTGTGTATGGGTGTGTGTATGGGTGTGTGTATGGGTGTGTGTATGGATGTGAGGACACAGGGTTTATCTGGATAGGAAACACAGGGCTGGCATTGGTTGAGGTATTTATTGGAAGGAGGAGTCACGTGATCACTTTCAGCCAATCAGAATAAAGAGGCTCAGATGGAACAGCTGCTGTTCCTGACACACTCTTCCCAATCAGCTCTTCCCAAATCCTGATCCGCTGGTGTGTGTGTGTGTGTGTGTGTGTGTGTGTGTGTGTGTGTGTGTGTGTGTGAGAGAGAGAGAGAGAGAGAGAGAGAGAGGGAGAGGGT
>NC_055974.1:27968891-27971391 GCF_018492685.1 Alosa sapidissima
TGTTGTGCCCACTTTTCGATGGTTAGTATTGTCCCAATATCTGCACTATATACTTAAACTAAGTATTTGAAGTGTACAAGTAGGCAGTGTGTGTGTGTGTGTCTGATCGGAGGGATGGGACAGGCTAGACAGGTGCGTCTTGTGATGGATGTCATGACATCAGTCCATCAGTGCTTAACCCAAAGCCATTCATCTCATCTCTATGGTGACTGGGCCATCTCTATGATGACTGGCTCATTTCTATGGCGACTGGACCATCTCTATGGCGACTGGCTCATCTCTATGGCGACTGGGCTATCTCTATGGCGACTGGCTCATTTCTATGGCGACTGGGCCATTTCTAGACTTTTCAGGAAGAAATTGTGTAGTTACTACTTTGTTACAGAGGAGTCATCTATCTCTTAATTCCAGGAACGTCTGTGTGTGTGTCTTTGTTTGTCTGTCTTTGTTTTGCATCTCCCTCGAGCCATTCATCTGGCCGTATTTGCACTTGGCAGGCGTGAGTGAGTGCAGTGTGGTTTCATTATTCATTTAGTCGTTAAAAGAGGCATTTATCGTCTTTTGCCTTTCGTACCACCCCACCCCTCCTTCTCTTCCTGCACAGCACTGCACAGCACTCAGTCACAGAGAGCAGCACAAGGGCGTGCAGTGTTGAGTAGGATTGTGGATGTGAAGTAAGATAACGCTAAAAGACATCATGATTCTTGTCTGATCTCAGCGATATAGAGACCACCTCTGGATGCAGTTAGCCTGCTGGTCAAACACAACACAACGAAACGCAGCTAAACATTCAGCAGATCTGGACTTAACATGTCGACCGAGTCCGACACTTGGATGCAGTGTCCGTTTAAAGGGATAAACATAACGTGTTTGAAAGCTCCGGGACATGCAGAGAAAAAAAAACAAGTTACAGCAGACGAAGAGTGGCTATCTCTATGAGGTCATTTCTGGCGGACGAAAAGTTAATAAATCATTCCACAAAATGGGGATCACCATCTTCTCTGTCATCAAGCTCTTGAATTAATCATAGCCTTAACCCAATGATAAAACAGATTTTAGTTTTATGGGCATTTTGATCTGATCTGTACAAAATGTATTAAACCAAGAACACTTTAAACCAAGAGCACTTAAATTATGATTATCGAATACTTATTGAATAGCCTAATCAGTTCAGTTCAATTCAGTTCAGTCACTTTATTATCCCAAAGGGAAGCTTGTAGTCAGCCACAGAAGACAAAACCTAATAAAGACAGCAAGATAGCAATACAGTACAATAAATGACAGCAAAAGTGGACAACAAATAACAAAAAGTAATTGCATCACACTAGTATAGATTTTTGCTGAGAGGTTTCATCCCCTTTGTAAAGTATTTGTGCATGCCATTGGGCTACAGGGTCTTGAGTGGGCATGGTTTGTGCGGGCACTGTGCTCATACTCTGCTGATGGTATTTCTTTAGCAACTTCAAACGTCTTGGTATTCCTGATAAATACTGTTGTGCGTGTACCGTACTCCTGATAAATACCGTATTCCTGATAAATACTGTTCTGTGCGCTGTTGTGTGTGACCCGTATTCCTGATCAATACTGTTGTGTGTGCACCGTATTCCTAATAAATACTGTTGTGTACCGTATTCCTAATAAATACTGTTGTGCACCGTACTCCTGATAAATACTGTTGTGCACCGTATTCCTGATAAATACTGTTGTGTGCGCACCATATATTTGCCAGTTCACTACACCCAGCACTAAAACAGCATCTTGGCTTGTGTGTTTGTTAGTTTATAGTGTTGTGTGTATAGTGGTGTGTGTGTGTGTGTGTGTGTGTGTGTGTGTGTGTGTGTGTGTGTGTGTGTGTGTGTGTGTTATGTTGTGTTTTGTGTTGTGTGGGAGTGCTGGGGAGTTCGTGTCGGAGTAAAGGATTGTGGTCCAGCTCCCAGTGGACAGAGGAAATAGCCACAGGCTGGCTGTTCCTCTTCCACAGCCCCCTCCTCTCCACTCCTCCATCCCTCCTCTTCTCTCTCCATCCCACCATCCCTCCATCTCTCTCAATTCCACTCTCTCAATTCCACTCCTCTTCTCTACATCCCTCCATCTCTCTCTCAATTCAACTCCTCTATCCCTCCTCTTCTCTACATCCCTCCATCTCTCTCAATTCCACTCCTCCATCTCTCCTCTTCTCTCTCCATCCCTCCTCTTCTCTACATCCCTCCATCTCTCTCATTCTTTCCTACTCTTGTTTGCTGTTTATATTCCCCCCTCCCTCCTTTCCTCTCTGTATCAGTCATTCATATCCCCCCCTCTCCTCTCTCTATCAGTCGTTCATATTCTCTTTTTTCTCTCTCTCTCTCTCTCTCTCTCTCTCTGTATGTAGTGCCTTGACGTAGTGGGTGTAAATATTAGTCCATAACCTACTGTGTGCTTGGGTATCAGCATGGTGTGTGTGTGTGTGTGTGTGTGTGTGTGTGTGTGTGTGTGTGTGTGTGTGTGTGTGTGTGTGTGT
>NC_055974.1:28002546-28015046 GCF_018492685.1 Alosa sapidissima
CACACACACACACACACACACACACACACACACACACACACACACACACACACACACACAGACATACACACACAAAGCTGGCTTGTCTGGTCCCTGGGGTTCTCATTTGTGTGTGTGTGTGTGTGGTAATATGAGTCCCCAGGTTGGCAGTGCTGGACAGCAACAGCTGTAACAACACAACACTGCCAAGAAAGCTCTCCCCAGAATAAACACACACACACACACACACACACACTCTCTGCTGCTGTGTGTCTATCCCACTCAAAGTAGCCAATGGCACATCTTCTGTAATGGGTGAATCTCCCTTTATAGAATTCAATTACCATCCTATGAATAAGAAATAAAGGCACAGATTTATGCTGGGATGGAAGAGAGAGAGAGAGAGAGAGGGAGGGAGAGAGAGAATCAGAGAAACAGAGAAAAGAGAGACCGAGACAGACAGTGAACATTACTGCTCGGCAAACAAAGGAAGATAGGGAGAAAGAAAATAAGAGTGAGTGAGAGAGAGAGAGAGACGGATGGAGGGATAGAGAGAGAGGGGGAGGGAGATAGAAAGAGAGAGGGAGAGAGGAATAGAGCTAGCCAGGTAGTAGTAGGGCATGTCGTGACTCCATCACAGGCCTCTGGCTGGCGTGGTGACGGGCTTGTTTTCTGATGACATTTTGACAGTAAGTAAGTATTGATAGGCAAGTATTGATAGGCGAGTATTGATAGGCGAGTATTGATAGGCGAGTATTGATAGGTCAGTATTGTTAGGTGAGTATTGATAGGTCAGTATTGATAGGTGAGTATTGATAGGTCAGTATTGATAGGCGAGTATTGATAGGAGAGTATTGTTAGGTGTGTTGTTTGTTTATTTTGTTTTGTTTTGGTTGTAAATGTTCATCTTGTGATGCCCTGCAAGGTGATTGAGCTAACACCATCACCACCTCTGCCATCATGGAAACGCTACGTCACACTTCGGGACTCTATAGAACACCATCACTATCACTAATAGAACACCATCACTAATAGAGCACCATCACTAATAGAACACCATCACCATCACTAATAGAACACCATCACTAATAGAACACCATCACCAACACTAATAGAGCACCATCACCATCACTAATAGAGCACCATCACTAATAGAACACCATCACCAACACTAATAGAGCGCCATCACCATCACTAATAGAACACCATCACTAATAGAGCACCATCACTAATAGAACACCATCACCATCACTAATAGAACACCATCACTAATAGAACACCATCACTATCACTAATAGAGCACCATCACTAATAGAACACCATCACTAATAGAACACCATCACTATCACTAATAGAGCACCATCACTAATAGAACACCATCACTATCACTAATAGAATACCATCACCATCACTAATAGAACACCATCACCATCACTAATAGAACACCATCACTAATAGAACACCATCACTATCACTAATAGAACACCATCACTAATAGAACACCATCACCATCACTAATAGAGCACCATCACTAATAGAATACCATCATATCACTAATAGAACACCATTACCATCACTAATAGAACACCATCACTAATAGAGCACTATCACCATCGCTAATAGAACACCATTCAATTTTTCAGGCCATGTAATTCAGTAAATTCATTGAAAGTTTTGGGAAATTTTCATTTGTCACATCAGGTATATCATGTCACAGAATTGGATTGCTTTTTTCATAGATAAAGAATGATTGGGGAGAAACACAGATTATCCAGTCTTGTTTAAATCTCATTTCATAATTACCCCAGGCGTAAAGTAAGTGTGTTCAGTCACATTTCATGATTGATACCAGACTGAGGTGTAAAGTAAGTCACATTTCATAATTAGCCCCAGACTGAGGTGTAAAGTAAGTCACATTTCATAATTAGCCCCAGACTGAGGTGTAAAGTAAGTCACATTTCATAATTAGCCCCAGACTGAGGTGTAAAGTAAGTCACATTTCATAATTAGCCCCAGACTGAGGTGTAAAGAAAGTTATTTTGTACTTTAAGCTCTTGAAAAGTAAAGGAAAGATTTTGAAATGTTGTCAGTTAAAATGGGTGGAAACCCGTTGACTCACTTACCACTATGCAGTGAAGGTCAGGAGCAGGGTGTGTGTGTGTGTGTGTGTGTGTCGCAGGTGAAGGTCAGGAGGAGGTATTTTGTGTGTGTGTGTGAGAGAGAGAGAGAGTTGGAGGAGTTAAAAGCGCCTTGTCAGAGGTGGTTATGGGTAGAGTCCAGTCCAGTTGCGGCCATTTAAATGTCATGATGATCGTGTCTTCAATTCCCTCATTCTTACTGGTCATTGGGAACTGAGAGCACAAGTTTCTTACACCGGTAGTAGAGAGTGTGTGTGCGTGTGTGTGTGTATGTGTGTGTGTGTGTGTGTGGGCCAGCCTTCCTGGTATCTCCATAATGATGGAAGAACTATACAGGGGTCTGAAGGGATCTAGCAAAGAGACATGCACACACACACACACATACACACACATACTTACTTACGGAAATAGATAACACACACAGGTAAACACACACACACACACACACATACTTATGGAAATAGATAGCACACACAGGTATACACACACCCACACACACACACAAAGAACACACAAACGCAATACATATTGTAATAGCTTTGTAATCTCACTAAAGTGTAGAGGATAGTGGGAAGAGGGAAGTGGAAAGTAGTTAGATAGTTCAAGGAGTCTACAGTAATCCACAAACATTTCAAATAAATGGGTAGAACATTGATTTCTGCATTACACATTGATTTCTATGGTGTGCATTTGTGTGTGTGTGTGTGTGTGTGTGTGTGTGTGTGTGTGTGTGTGTGTGTGTGTGTGTGTGTGTGTGTGTGTGTGTGTGTGTGTGCGCGCGTCTGTGTTTGCATCGTTGGAATGATAACATGCAGAGAACCCCCGTAAGCTTTCCATGTCTCTCCTTTTACTGGACTGTAATGCATACATCTCCCAGCATACACACCCACACCCACACACCCACACACACACACACACACACACACACACACCCACACCCACACACCCACACACACACACACACACACACTACTTAATAACCCAGACAGGGGTTTCCCCGGGCTCGTAATGCCAGCACCTGTTCTCGGCATGGCTGTGTCCTGCTGTGTGTGTGTGTGTGTGTGTGTGTGTGTGTGTGAATGCCACCAGGGACACAGGGGACGGTTGCATCATCAGGCAGCCACATTAAACTGCCCAGCGTCTTTTGTGGCATCGAACCAGTCTGTCACATGAGACACACACACACACACACACACACACACACACACACACACACACACACAGACACACACACACACACACTCTGAATGATGATCTATAGATTTTCTGCTGTGAATTGTCTACTGTGAAATCCCTCTGTGATGTGCTGTATTGCATTATGGTTTTCAAAATGTGTTTGTGTGTGTGTGTGTGTGTGTGTGTGTGTTTTGGTTTCATCTGGCTGTGTGTGCAAGTGAAAGCCTCTGGGTATGTTCACACACACACACACACACACACACCCTCAGCTTATTTTATATACAGACACATTCATCAAGTTGCGAAGTTTAGATAAATCAAAAGCATTTATGATGCATTAGCCACGACACCAGCCAGTAAATGTCCTTCAGAAGTCCCAATGATTTCTCCAGGCCAGACAGAGAGAGAGGGAGAGAGAGAGAGAGAGAGAGAGAGAGAGAGAGAGAGAGAGAGAGAGAGATGGTATTTATCAAACCTGCCGTTCATCAGGTAATCGGCACCTTTCTCCGCCCCTACCACAATTTGCGAACGTTCACAACTGAACGCCATATTTCAATCACAAGCACAGTTGAATGTTAACTGATGTTAACATTGAAATGAATCAATCGATCATGAAATAATATACTTGTGCATGTTGGCTATGGCAGATTTAGTAGTCAAATCTAGCAAGTAGAAAAGTTTAAGTGAAATGATGTGAAAATGAAAGTAAGACATTAGAAAGGCCAGTTAAAGTTGCTTTTGACTAAGAAGCAAAACTGGTGCTCTGAATAGCGATTCTGTTATCTTTGAACGTTTCTCTTACTGACGCATTTAACCGCTATTTGGATTAACACCTGCTTTTACAAGGCGGAAATATTTCACTGCAAAACAGACATGTGCTTTCACGGGCAGTTTTCATACATACAGGGGAATACCTAATTAGACACGCTTCTCTTCCATCCCATCTTTTAAACACAAAACACCCACTTTCCCCTGACCCTCCTATATGCATGACACGGAAAAGTGCAAATTGCTATTCTCAGCTCCTGCGACAGTGAGGCCATGTTTTTATGCACGTTGCGAAGAAAATACCGATTAGCGAACATTTACCCCTCAGAGTGCTAATCAAGCTTTGTTTTATTTATTTATTTTTGTTTATTTATTTATTTATTTAGAGGATAGTAGCTCTTTCAAGTAAGGAGGGGACTTTAAGTGAATACATTTGAAAATAAGAGTTGACCAGTGGAGCTGTCTTCTGGTCTTGGGTGCCGGCCAGTCCAACGTTTCATACATCACACAGTAATACGTCCTATAAGGACACCTAAGTACAAATCTACAGGGACTGTTATATAGTACGTTGAGAGGACAAAGATGTGTTTCAGGGGTGTTGCCATAAACAACATCCGCATAGTGGAATATTGGAAGAATGAACTGAGTTACAATTCTTTTGCGGACTTCATGTGCAAAGCAATCAACAGAACGGTAAAGAGATTTTAAGCAAGCAGTTATTTTCGTGGAAATTGCATTAATATGGGGTTTAAAGGAAAGCTGAGAATCCAGCCAGACACCTCAGTATTTAAACTCTATTTAAACTTTGTGTCGCAGCTGTTGGCCATAGCAGAAATATGAAATGTGTTAAATCAGTCTGATACTCTCTACTCACAGACACCTTCTTCAGACTACTATTAACAGTGTGTGTGTGTGTGTGTGTGTGTGTGTGTGTGTGTGTGTGTGTGTGTGTGTCTGTGTATGTATCTGTGTGTGTGTGTGTGTGTGTGGATGTGTGTGTGTTTAACTCTGTGTATATTTGTGTGTGTGTGTGTGTGTGTGTGTGTGTGTGTGTGTGTGTGTGTGTGTGTGTGTATGTTCATAGGGACATAACCATTGGTTTTCTTCTCTCTTTATCCAGTGTGTGGGGATATCCATGGGCAATTCTTTGACCTGATGAAGCTGTTTGAAGTGGGCGGGTCACCTGCTACCACACGTTACCTTTTCCTGGGAGACTACGTGGACAGAGGGTATTTCAGTATTGAAGTAAGTCTCTCCTTCCACCACACAGACACACACACACACACACACACAAAAAAATTTCCTCAACTGACAAACATACATCAAGGCCTCAAGATCCATGGCATGGCATGACATGCACTCAAACCTCAAACTCTCTCTCTCTCTCTCTCTCTCTCTCTCTCCCTCCCTCCCTCCCAAAGTCTCTGGAACCACAACAGAAAAAACACAAACACAAAGAAGTCTTTGGGAGAGTGACAAAACACACACACACACACGCCCAAGTCTCTTGACTCGCCTCAGCCCTAAAATAGTGCATCATCAAAGGCTGCGCAACGCTTCTGACAAACACCGTCAGCTCTGTTTCCACAGCTGACTCGATGGGCAAAAGGAAAGGTCTGAAATGCAAACACCATGTGAGAGCAAAACAAACAAATAAAGAGTCGGAGCACAAAACGCATGAAGTTGTTCCCACTTCCCCAACAACCCGTCAGTGTTATGTTTGTGTTCAAGTGAAACATATGTCAGAATCATTCAGTGTGTGTGGAATTATGGATTCATTAGGAACTCTGGATGATGTCTCTGTTCGTTAGATTCCTTTTCATCAACATGGCACTGCCAACAGTTATCCTCATGGGAGTTTAATTCTCTTAGAAGAGAGAAATTGTGAGTGTGTGTGTGTGTGTGTATTAATTATTTGTTTAATTCCGTCTGATGGTGGGAAGATGAATGTTTTAGTGAAGCGCACCCAGTTTGTCGTTGCGGGTTTCCTTGAATTAAGGAATGTTTTTCGTCATGCTGGTTCCAGGGTTCAGTTTTAATTGCTTATCGGCACGGATAAAGTCTATTTTTTTACTCGTCCTAGACAAGCAGACAAGCTGTGGGTTGTTTTGAAAGACAATGTTTTTAAGATATTGATTTTCAGTGAAACCCAAATCACTTGTCTAGCCTCCTGGTCTTGTTAGCCTTTGCAGGATGTGTGCAATTAGTTATGTCCAATAGCAACTCATCATCTCTCTCTCCCTCTCTCCCTCTCTCTCTCTCTCTCTCCATTCCCAGTGTGTGCTGTACTTATGGGCTTTAAAAATCCTTTATCCCAAAACTCTGTTTCTGCTTCGTGGGAACCATGAATGTAGACATTTAACAGAGTACTTCACCTTCAAACAGGAATGTAAGTATTCACTCCAGCAGTGTGTGTATGTGGAGGAGTGTGTATGGGTTTGGGTTTGTGCGTGCGTGCCTGGTCTCTCTCTCTTGCGTGCGTGCGTGGGTGCGTGTGTGTGTGTGCGTGCCTTTGACTGGTGCGTGCGTGCGAGTGTGCGTGTTGCATGCGTGCGTGCCTTTGACTGGTGCGTGCGTGCGTGCGTGCCTGGTGCGAGTGCGTGCGTGCGTGCGTGCGTGTCTGACCCTGTCCTCTCTCTGGTCCTCACAGGTAGAATTAAGTATTCGGAGCGTGTGTATGACGCCTGTATGGATGCCTTTGACTGCCTCCCACTCGCTGCACTCATGAATCAGCAGTTCCTGTGCGTACACGGCGGCCTGTCCCCTGAAATCACCAACCTCGACGACATCAGAAAAGTGCGTATGCATGCACACACACACACATACACACACACGTACACATCTACATACACACACCCATATACATACGCATAGATAGAAAACAGAATTTATACACATACACTCAAACAGTGCAACAACAGTGCAACAAATTGACAAATGACAAATTTGTCTTGATAATACATCTTAAAATAAGACAGGTTGCCTATTAAAGAAAGATAAGATAAGATAAGATAAGATAAGATGATACTTTAATGTCCGTTTACACAGAAGTTTGTCTTGCATTGCAGCTCAGCAATCAGCAAAGTGCTAGGTAAGGCTACTGTAAGTCCACACTAGTCCGAATCAGTTTTCATACGGATTTTTGAAAAACAAATCCGATCCACATCCACAAACACTGTATCAGTATCGCAGTATCGCAATAGATACGATGTGTGGCCACAGTACTCTATTGATACGCAAATATCTCGGCCGTTCACTCTTTATCAAGTCCCGCATCCCTATGTTACTGTTGCTAGATCGGACGAACAATGGGCATGCAGCGTTAAAAACCTGCATTCAAATTCATAATTCTGATTCTTGAAAATCATGACAAACGTAGGCTTCAGTCAACAAGTATGGTTGCAAGTGAAGAAATAACCATCAGATAAAATCTGCAAACTGGGGGAAAATGGGCAATGTTTGCCAAGTTTACTGCCAGCTCGAATGCTACTCACTAGGAATTCCCATTATAATGGCAAATAGCTTTGTCTGCTAAACTGTTAAGGGAAGAAACAAACAAAATAGACTACATGTAGCTCATGAGATGGGCATTCTAGAACATTACACAGTGCTTCTAATGACCTCATGAGATGGGCATTCTAGAACATTACACAGTGCTTCTAATGACCTCATGAGACGGGCATTCTACTGTAGAACATTACACAGTGCTTCTAATGACCTCATGAGATGGGCATTCTAGAACATTACACAGTGCATTCTAGAACATTACACAGTGCTTCTAATGACCTCATGAGATGGGCATTCTAGAACATTACACAGTGCTTCTAATGATCAAGAGGGATGTATTTGTCTCATACACAGTTACAGTGTATAACAACTTTATATTGCGTCTTTGAATTAAGTTGTGTAGCACCCCTCTACTCTACTTAATAATAAATTGCACTTTAAAGTAAAAGGAGGTGCTTCTATGAGTTACTGTTAAGTTTAGGCCAGTTCTAGGTTCGGCATTAAGGGGGGAGTAAATTGACAAGGACACCAGTATGTAAAATGTTATAAATAAATCATGCAGGTTTATTAAATGCAAGAATATCATTTATCTATGAGAAAAGAAGAGGAAATATTAGTAAATAGAAAATAAATAGTAAATAAATACAAAACCCTATAAAATAATAAAAGATCTCTTAAAAATGAAAAGTATCAAATCAATAGTTAAAAACTCAAATGTCCAAAAGAAAAGAAATACCCGGGTACGGTGGTGTGAGTGTACAATGTCAGTGTATGTGTGAAGGCTTATCTGTATCCAGGGAACAGATCCAAGGGGTTGGTTATCCAGTATGAAAGGGTAGAACAATTCAATCGATCCAAGGGGACTGACTCGCCATCCAGTGTTCCAGTGTACATAAAAAACCAATCTGCATACAGCAGTTTGAGAATACAATTAAGGATATATATTCAATATCAAAGCCGTAAGATATCATTAAATTCCAATTGAACTACAATTCCAGTTCAATTAAGTCCTATTAACTTAGCTAGGCACAAACTACGACGTTAGCGTCGCTGGTAATGAGAGAGAAGAGGTGCCGTTCTCACTCACACACACACACAGGCTACTACTGTGCGCGCTCCTCTAAACATTCTATCGTAACACCCCCAATTATCACCACTTTTGTTCAGAAATTCTAAAACAACGATGTTTTTTAACACTTCAAAATAACATTTACTAAATGAACCTTACATTTTTCAGTAGCCATAGTTGTGTAGATTTGAACAAAATCTGGTTTGGTTCTTAACGGGAGCATTTACTGCCTGAAATATCCGATTTTGTTTACCACGCTCGGAGTTATAGTGCTGGCCTGATGGGTCGCCTATTTACACCGTTTCAACGGCACATGGACGGTTAGACCGAGAATTCTCGTCGTGAAATTAAAATTCCACTGGAGCTCCAAGCGGTTGTGTACACGCAGCCTTACAACACTGTTTACAGCTCCTCGAGTCACGGTAAAATGTCATTTTTGGTACATAGCTAATTTAGATACACCTATGTTGTGGGTGGTTGCGTTTCTATAGGAGTCCGCTGTCTTGGTTTGTATAGAAATGGATATTAAGTGACACATACACGCAAGACGGTGGAAATACGGGACCGACGGTAATAGGGGGAGTTACGATAGTTAGCTCAGTTTTCTAGCATGCTAATCATCCTATTGACTTGAATGCACTATCAGCTAACGGTGCTAATCACTCGCTAGCAGAATGCTAGCGAAGTATTTTAACTCACCGGAGTTCGAGGTTCAAACAACACAGGTCTTCAACAATCAGTAGAAAAATAGGTATAAGGAAAGGTAAGATGATTCAATACGATCAATAGATTTAGAAAAAGTTAGATTAGAGTTAGATAAAGTTAGTATTCATTTTCTTAAGAGGATTATCAGTAATGTCTAATCAATTTCATTCAAGTGGAGTCTCGAGAGTGAAAAAACAAACCCGTCACCTAGGAGATGACTATACCACAATAAAAGTATTTTAGAATACCTGCACTTTCAAGCAGACCAAAAAACAAATACATATAATCATGTAAACTCAGCTTCTTGCTATTTATTCATATTTATTCTATTTATATATTAAAATATTTATTGAACTCAAACTGTTCTAAAACTTGGTTATGGTCTTAGTAACCAAACTTTAAGGTGGGTTACACCTGCATAGGCTATAATCCATTGCCATTCATTGTAGTCTACTCGTGAAATGAATACATGTAGGCTATCATATATGTTTACTAGTCAAATGAATACAGTACATGTAGCCTATATGTTCACTGGTCAAATTAATAGTTGTAGCCTATATGTTTACTTCTTGAAAGCAGTACATGGCCATCGTTGCGTGAAACGAGCACAACCAATCAGGGAAGGGAAGATGGGCTTGTATGTCATCTCTTTTCAGATGGTTCCTCAACACACTGCCCATATTTGTCCCATATGGCTCTGGCAACAAAACAAAACACACACAGACAGACACACACACACACACACACACACACACAGCGGATCCAAACTGCTCCACTCTGGGGCCATGGTCTAATGTGGACGGGAGGCCGAATCGTAACAAAAGTGTGTCGGATACGAACGAAACCGGCATAGTGTGGACAAGTCTCTTTATACTAAAAACAATACCAACGACATTTCTGATCTTAATATAGAACACTTGATTAGGTAAGCAGTTTGTGCAGTGCACACACATACACATACACACACACACACACACACACACACACATTAAACATAAAAGCACACACACACACACACACACACACACACACACACAAACAAACACACACACTCACACAAAGTACATATTTGAGTGCACACACTAATTCTAATATTGTTTAAGTGTTACTACCAAACTATCGGTCAGCGAAACTTGTCAAGTCCCACGGAAAGACGGTATGCATTAATGCACTCATACACATTTCGCAGCCCTGGGATAGGGAGTCTTCATGTATACCCTTGACCCCTGGGATAGGGAGTCTTCATATCTACCCTTGACCCCTGGGATAAGGAGTCTTCATATCTACCCTTGACCCCTGGGATAGGGTGTCTTCATATCTACCCTTGACCCCTGGGATAAGGAGTCTTCATATCTACCCTTGACCCCTGGGATAAGGAGTCTTCATATCTACCCTTGACCCCTGGGATAGGGTGTCTTCATATCTACCCTTGACCCCTGGGATAAGGAGTCTTCATATCTACCCTTGACCCCTGGGATAAGGAGTCTTCATATCTACCCTTGAGGGAGTGGCTTTGTCTACCATCATTCCCCACTGCCTTCCAAAGTCAAGTCAAAGTCAAAGTCTGCTTTATTGTCAATTTCTTCACATGCCAAGACATACAAAGAGATCGAAATTACGTTTCTCACTATCCCACGGTGAAGACAAGACATATTTTACCAATTAAGTCCACAGACAAACATAACATTCAAGTAAACAATAAAAAGTAAATAAGAAGGCACATACAATGAAGAAATAAGAGCATCAAAATTGGGTTGAAATTGTGCAATTGTGCATAGACAGTCAATATATAGTGCAAAGTCAGGCCAATAAATGGCTGAGGTAGTTCTGTTCTGACCTAAGTATGCAAGTGGCATAGTGGTGCAAGTTATGTAAGAGCAGCAGAAGTGTGTTGTGTTTTCAGGACAACAGGACAACAACAACAAGTTGCAAAGTGTGCAAGTGTACAAGTGGAGTAGTGCAAGTGGAGTAGTGCAAGGAAGCCATTGTGGGTCCAAAGTCCAGGGTGTTATGTAGCTGAGGGGGGAGAGAGTTCAGCATCCTAACAGCCTGGTGTATGAAGCGGTTGGTGAGTCTGGTGGTGCGGGAGCGCAGGCTTCTGTACCTCTTCCCAGAGGGCAGTTGATCAAACAAATTGTGAGCGGGGTGACTTGCATCACTCACAATTGTGGTCGCCTTGCGGGTGAGGTGGGTGGTGTAAATGTCCTTCAGGGAGGGGAGTGAAGCACCAATAATCCTTCCAGCTGTGTTCACTATGCGCTGCAGGGCTTTCCTGTTGTATTCAGTGCAGCTTCCGCCCCACACAGCGATACAGCTGGAGAGGATGCTCTCAATGGTGCCTCGGTAGAATGTGGTCATGATGGCTGGTGGAGCACTTGCTCGCCTGAGTTTCCGCAGGAAGTACAGGCGGCGCTGAGCTTTCTTCGCCAGTGATGCAGTGTTGGTGGTCCAGGAGAGGTCTTCACTGATGTGCACCCCCAGGAATTTGGTGCTGCTCACTCTCTCCACCACAGCACCGTCGATGGTCAGTGGCAGGTGGTGGGTGTGACCTCTCCGGAAGTCAAAAACAATCTCCTTGGTGGCCCCGGCTGTGGCGCAACTGGCTGGGGCACATGCACCATACGCCGGCGACCCGGGTTCGATTCCCGCCCCGTGGTCCCTTCCGGATCCCACCCCGACTCTCTCTCCCATTCACTTCCTGTCATTCTCCACTGTCACTATCATTAAAGGCATAAAAAGGCCAAAAAAATACACTTAAAAAAAAAAAAAAACAATCTCCTTGGTCTTGCTGACGTTCAGCAGGAGGTTGTTGTCCCTGCACCATGTGGTCAGGAGGTCGACCTCCAACCTGTATTGAGTCTTGTCGCCCTTGGTAATGAGACCCACCAGAGTTGTGTCGTCAGCAAATTTCACTATGTGGTTGTTGCTGTAGGTTGCAGTGCAGTCATGCGTCAGCAGGGTGAAGAGCAGCGGACTGAGCACGCAGCCTTGGGGGGCCCCCGTGCTCAGTGTGATGCTGCTTGAGATATTGTTGCCAACACGTACTACTTGAGGCCTCTGACAGAGGAAGTCCAGTAGCCAGTTGCAGAGGTAGGTACTGAGTCCCAGTTTGTCAAGTTTGCAGATGAGTTGTTGTGGTATTATGGTGTTGAATGCAG
>NC_055974.1:28025046-28027546 GCF_018492685.1 Alosa sapidissima
CCGAACCACCGGGGCACATGGAATTTGGTGGGTATGTAGCCCCACTAGACTTTTACGGAAAAATTTTGTTTCATCCCCGGGGGCCACTCCCCCCCCCCCCCCCCATGCTGGGCCCCCCGAACCGCAAAAAAAGCAGTTTTTCCTAAATAACTACCTGAACCGTGGCACTGAGGATGAAGAATCTGTTATGGTATGTTGGTCTCAAGGGCCCACATCAATCTGGCCCATAATCACTCATTTGTGATTTGCACCCCCCCGGTAAAAAATAAAAATGCAATATTATTCTGCTTTAATCGCCCCTATCTTCAGTTAAGATGTTCAGAACTGCACCAAATTTTATGTGTATGATTGACCTGGCATTCTCTGGGGGTATGCCAAGTTTCGTAGAATTTCATCCATGGGGGGGTAAAAAAATTAGGTTATGTGTACATTTAGTGACTGTACACTCATTGTCCTGTAGATGGCGGTGCACACATATACACATGCACACACACACAGGCACCCACATACTATCGGTATTAGAACGGCCGATACATAATTACAAATTCAGTAGGATTAAAAGAAAGCCAAAATAAATATTCATCATCATCATCATGGCTGCATTTCCAGTATTGGCGATAAGTAGTCGTTTGTCCACTAGATGGTGCATCGTTGCAGTGAGACGTAATTTTGTTGGAAGTTAAAAGTGGGTTGGAAAAACAATGGACGCTTTCTACAAGGACTGTAGTTTACCGCAGAGAACGTCTAATAAGGATAGGATGATGTTCATGAAATGTAATTCCCATTTCTTCTTGAAGCCGAAATAAATCTGAGGATGTTTATCGGACATGCTTGGTTTTTACTGCAGGTATGTTAATCTTATAATATCAATAAGGACCTAGGTAATGTTACCATTAGCGTTGGTTGAGTGATGGAGGCCAATTTGATTGATTGCATTTGTAGAAAACTATAAATGCGGTTATACCAAGCAAATTGATAGCAGCACTGTAATTGTATCTTTCGACTGTCATTTGCTGCACGTGCTACAAAAATCATTCTGTGCAATGGAAGATTTACCAACGTTACACCGGTCTGATACAGTTTTGCCTATACATGCGTGAGACTGAGACGCCTGTTTATTTTGTTTTAAGTGCGTGCAGGGTGTGAGAGGGAAATCGATGTGCTTTGATTCCAGCTTGGTAGTTGTAGTCTGTGAAATTAAAAAGCACGTGTGTGTGAAGTATCCAAACAATGACACCTTCATTTCATTATAGCTGCTTTAGCAACACACCTTAAGCTACTGTGTAGTGGGTCCCATTTAGAAGTGGCTACTTCATTTGCGCTTTCCTTGACTCATGGAGCTGCGTGAATTTTATTACAACTTTTCGCCACGATATGGCAGTTTAAGTCCGCTTGATACTGTAAGGCGTAAGCCATTGGTTTCCAAAGGAGATTTTATTTGTGTCGCATAGCCTATTGACAATTTATGTTGTAAATAGGCCTACCTTATAAGCCTACCTGTAGCTTAGGGAAGCTAACAGCTTTCTATTAGGATCTAGTTTGTTAGTTACAGTTTTGTCATAACTCCCTGATGCATTTTTGCATTTAGAATAGCCAGATGGATATCTCAATCGGAAAATTAAACAATATCGGGTGCCCATGGACTAGGCTGGGTGAACCCAGCCTGATCTGCCCGCTATTTATTTTTTGATTTCTTAAAAGATTGAGCTTGGTCTGGTGAAAGCCAGACTAGCCATGGACCTCAGTTACACAATGCAAGGGAACATGAATCAGCCTATATTTGAACGAACAATAACGGACAACAGCTCTTCAACTTTGGCCCGTTAAAATGTGTATGAACAGTCTAGCGACGCATTTCATCAAGGCCCATTTGGACATGTCAGTTATTTGCACCACTGGTTAGATGTAAAACAGCATTTCGTTTCAGACTACTGTTACTTAATTTGTGCATTAACAATAACGTTTCAGACTACTGTTACTTAATTTGTGCATTGACAATAAAGTATTACATGAACTAAAGATGACTAAAATCTTATGTAGAAGAAGAGACATTCACAAAAAATCCATCCATCCAAAAATGACCTTTGTTTTTGATAGCTGTTGAAAACGGCATGGAACTGACAGAGATGTGTTTGTTTATAAATAAATAAATAAATAACATTATGCTGATACCTTTTGCTTTTCCCAAATACAATGTAGCCTACAGGTGTAAGTGACCTTTCATCAATCCAGTTGCAATGGATGAACTGTGATGAACTGCCCTACTTGTGATTGTTTAGAGATTTTAAAGGTTTTATAACATCTTCTTTGACTATTCTACAATCTATTCACCTTTTCAGCACCAGTAGGCTACTCTCTGTGCAGCCGCACACACACACTCAGGCATGCCAAACAAGCATACACAACATTTTCAAGAGTGGGGGATGGAGTAAAAGATGGAGACAAATTGAAGTGTGATTTATTTTCGCGGAACGGATGTACAGGACTGAGCGGCGGTCAT
>NC_055974.1:28045046-28067546 GCF_018492685.1 Alosa sapidissima
GTGTGTGTGTGCGTGTGTGTATGTGTGTGTGTGTGTGTGTGTGTGAGTGTGCGTGTGCGTGTGAGTGTGTGTGTGTGAGTGTGTGTGTGTGTGTGTGTGTGTGTACTGATGTGTCTCTTCATCCCCAGAGAGGAGAGTGAGAGTGTGTTGACGCTGAAAGGTCTGACCCCTACCGGTATGCTGCCCAGCGGAGTTCTGTCTGGAGGCAAAGAGAAAATCGAGAACGGTAAGACTGTGCTACACACACACACACACACACACACACACACACACACAGACACACACACCACACACACCAAACCCAACCCCCTAAGGTCCCAAATATCCCCCATTATAGCCGATTGTCTCATCTATTTCCAGGTCAATGAGGTTTGATTTATATTGTGCCATAACATCTAAAGTTACAACTGGGTCGAGAGATGAGTTCATATGTGAGGATGAGCCTGTTAATATAGGTGCCATATAGGCACGCAATGCACACTCAATCCAAACACACACACACACACACACACACACACACACACACACACACACACACCCTAATCAGCCACACACACACACACACACACTCTAATCAGCTACACACACACACACACACACACAAACCCTAATCAGCTACACACACACACACACTCTACTCAGCTACACACACACACACACACACACACACACACACACACACACACCCTAATCAGCTACACACACACACACACTCTACTCAGCTACACACACACACACACACACACACACACACACACACACCCTAATCAGCTACATGCACACACACACACACACACACACCTTAATCGGCTACACGCATACACACACACACACACACACACACACCCTAATCAGCTACATGCACACACACACACACACACACACATACATCAATAGTAGACCTCCCCACACACACAATCACCTTGACCCAAGCCCAGCATCCTGTGGATCAGAGACCCCAGAACCAGCCCTGAGCCCAAACCCATTCATACAGAACCCGGTCCTCCTAGAACCAACCCTGAGCCCAAACCCATTCATACAGAACCCGGTCCCCCTAGAACCAACCCTGAGCCCAAACCCATTCATACAGAGCCCGGTCCCCCTAGAACCAACCCTGAGCCCAAACCCATTCATACAGAACCCGGTCCCCCTAGAACCAACCCTGAGCCCAAACCCATTCATACAGAACCCGGTCCCCCTAGAACCAACCCTGAGCCCAAACCCATGGCTCTGGATCAGAGTGTCCTCTGTGCCAATCACGTAGCAGCCCTCTAGAGGAGGCTCACGGCCGGCCAGGCTGCACTGACGGCGCCACGCGTACGGCACACTCAAGGAGAGCGCGGTCCGAAATAGAAGACTAGTCGAGCTGTTCTTAATGTCCACCGCGCACGTACGCCGCGCTCTGGTCAGGTGTAGCTGATCGCCGCAGCCTACGCGCCACTATCGTGCCGCTTTGCTTGACCTGCACTGAAGCTCTGACCTTTGACCCCAGACATACATTCCTGCGCTGCGCTGTGGAATCACACGGTCTAAAGTGTGAGCCGCAGCACTCCCAGCAGCCTTCAGCAGGAGTCACGGCTCCATGACCCGCCTCTGTTGTTGATGTTATGGTGTTCCATGGATTTCTGTGTAATTTAAAGCCATACAGTTCTATACCCACACATGCCCTCTGCTGGTAGCCTAGCCTATGGTAAATGTAGACTGAAATGTAGATCTGATGATTTCTCTTTCTCTCTACTGATCTTCATGATCTCTGTTCCCCTTCTTGCTCTTCTCCTCTTCTCTCTCTCTCTCTCTCTCTCTCTCTCTCTCTCTCTCTCTCTCTCTCTCTCTCCATCCATCTTGATCTCTGTGATCTGCTGCTTATCAAACAATGTGTCTGCTTTCTCCTCCTTCTCTCTCCTTCTCTCCTCTTCTCTAGAGACCGCAGGTATAAACTGCTGTGCAAGTATAATGTTGTTGTATTTTTATTTCTTCTTGTGAGACAAACATAGAATTCACGCTCTCATGCTGAAAGTCAAAAACTTCCCCAAAATAAACACTTTTATCTCCTTCTCAACACAGAGACCACCTAATATCAGCAAATTTGCTTTATTTTTCTTCTCTTTTGAACTACCTCTTATAACACAGAAAACTCTTTTTTTTTGTTTTTTTTGTTTTGTAGTCTTGAATCTATTTTTGTTTACACCATGACCAAAGCCCCATGCTACACTTTTGGGTAGATTGGAATTGACATTGACACTGTGTACAAAAGGGGATAACTGGCTGACTTCCTCGTCATCCACAACCAGACAGAAATCAAGCCAACATCACTCTGCTCTCCCTGCGGAGTCTCTCTGGCCAAGTCTCCCCAGAACACCGCGAGCAGAAGCAGGGAGAGGCCCAACGCCTCATTTAGGAACGCTGGAAAGCTTTGTGTCCTCTTAAGACGTCCTACTTCAAGTAGATCTTGGGCGACTTTCCAACCTTCCTGATGAAAATAAGGACTGCAGGTGCAGGATGGTAAATAAAGGACTTAGGGGGTTAAAAGAGCTGTGTCCTCAAACAGGAAGTGGAACCCAGACTTCAGTGTTCAAACAGGAAGTTTGGTTGTGTGCAGCTCCTAAACTGTACATCCTGCATTCTGTGATCCCCCGCCTGATTGGTGGAGAGTCGTGGGGGAGTGTCGTGCCATGGCAGCCATAGCAGACGTGTCGGGAAGCAGAGTGGCGTTTCAGTGATTTCCTGTCCAAGCATCGGTAGAACCGCAAAGCATCCTGGGCCGCCCGCGAGGGTGCGCTGGGACTGCAGGCGTGCTTCTACAGCCATGCTATGAGCTTCATCCTCCTGCAGTTTTCTTTAGCTTCCGTCTGTGTAGTGGGTGACGGTGTACTAGGGTGTGTGTGTGTGTGTGTGTGTGTGGACGTGGGTATCTGTGACTGTGTGTGTGGTTTTTTTTTTGTTCATGTGTTTTGTGATGCTAGCCGCTAATTATATTTTCTTGTTGCAGTCATTTTGGTTCATGTGTGTGTGTGTTTGTGTGTGTGTGTGTGTGTGTGTGTGTGTTTGTGTTAGATTGGGAGAGTGGGGATATGATGTGTTCATTTGTGACAGCTCTGTTCATCAGTAAGTGATGAAGCTGTTTGAGGTCAGTAAACAGGTTTGAGTGGTCAGCACGGTAAGTAAGTCCACCCAGTGAGCCTGTCCCTCCACATGCTTGGCCATGTAGAGACTGCTCTGAAAGAAGGGAACGGCTTATCAAGACACGGCCACTAGGTGGCACTCTTGTGTCACGTAGCTTTTTCCCCATGGTTCTAATGCACAGCATATGGGCTGGGTTATCATGATGTGTTTATATGTGTGTCTCTGGGAAATGTGCCTCCCCTCTCTCTTATCTGTCTCTCTCTCTTCCTACGGTGTTCTCCTCGCTTTACCTGTGCTAATACACACACCATCACACTTTTTTTGTGTGATTTGATTTTCTTTCTCTCTCTCTACCTCTGTCTCTGTCTCTTTTTTTTCTCCATCTTCCATTGTGGTTTGTCCCTTGCTAACAGGCTATTTGAACATGCACACAGACACCAGTGGTGCCTTCCTTCTCTAGTGCCAGTAGGCACGTTTACATGGACATGTTTAATCCAATTAGAAACGGAATAACGGCTCAATTGGAATAAAAATTCTAATATAAACACATCAGTCGGAATAAAAATGCCTGATCTGATCAGAATTTTAATCAGAATGAAAGAGGTTTCCATTCCTATTCTGATTGAACAGCCATGTATTCGGTCAATCAGATCGCCTGATGTATCATCTCAACGAAATAGTTTAATCGGAATGACAAAAAAACTGTCCATCTAAACAAAGCTAGTGTGAGCTACTTTAAAGGTACACTATGCAAGATTTTCCCCTTAATATAACCTTTTGAAGCCAATTTATTTGATGTTAAATAAACTTGTAATAGGCGAATTGTTCACCTAGCATAGCTATACAGCATAGATGGGGGCAGCCGTGGCCTACTGGTTAGCGCTTCGGACTTGTAACCGGAGGGTTGCCGGTTCGAACCCCGACCAGTGGGAACAGCTGAAGGAGCAAGGCACCTAACCCCTCACTGCTCCCCGAGCGCCGCTGTTGTTGCAGGCAGCTCACTGCGCCAGGATTAGTGTGTGTTCACTGTGTGCTGAGTGTGTTTCACTAATTCACGGATTGGGATAAATGCAGAGACCAAATTTCCCTCACGGGATCAAAAGAGTATATATACTTATACTTACCTATACTTATGTAGCGAGTCGCTACCAAGTAAACCAGCCATGCAACTTCAAGAACGGCGGCCCCGACAAATCTCGCGAGAATCGTGAAACATTATCTTGTCAGTAGATATAGCTCTTTGGAGAATGGTGAAACAAGTTTTTGCCTGTTGTTAATCCTTCACCTCCACAACAAAAGCATTTTTATTCTGTACAGGGGGGATAAGTCACGAGAAGTTTGCTATTTACAACAGCAGTGTAAAATATAAATATATTGTGATTCTAGGAGGAGCTCTACAGTCGCCAAAAATACCTAAATCTGCATAGTGTACTTTTAAGGCCATAAGTCAACTTCTGTGGACATAGAAGCTATAGGCTAACGGATGGGAGCTATAGGCTAACGGATGGAAGCCTTAGGCTAACGGACGGGAGCTATAGGTTAGCGTATAAGCTAACGGATGGAAGCTATAGGCTAACAGATGGGAGCTTTGGGCTAATGGAGGGGAGCTATAGGTTAACGTATAGGCTAACGGATGGAAGCTATAGGCTAATGGATGGGAACTATAGGCTAACGGATGCAACCTCGAGTATACATTAACTTGAGGGTAATCGATTTATTGACCAACATACGCATGTCTTACTCCGACAGATATCCGTCAATTTAATTCCGTAGAGGCCCTTATATCATTGTAAAAAGGCTGAAGACATCCACGTATGGTGTTATATAGAGGCACGTACAGTATGCACAGAGTCAGTTAGCAACTTTGTTGGTTGCAATGCAATTTCCCACTGCCAACCAACTAAGTTGCTAACAGGTTAGCAACTATGGTTTTGGGAAATGCACCCCTGACTGTGAAATGCCTCAACTAACCATTGACCTCCTGGTGGCACAGTGAGATGTTCAAGACTGTTGTGGTTTTAGTCTTCTGGTTGGTCTCAGGTCTGTGGTGGTAATCAATGTACAGAGGGGTTCCTTTACCGTGATATAGATAGATAGATACTTTATTGATCCCCAAGGGTAAATTCAAGGTCTCAGTAGCATACAGACATCACACACAACATGCACTTACAGCCGAAATGGTAAATATAAGTATAAACATATAACCAAACTCCACTGTACAATAGAGACAGTAGAAGATAAGAAAAACTAACAAAACTAAATACTAAATATACTATATAAATTAAATTAAAAAAATCCACAGTGTGCTTGAGGGTGATCAAGCATGAGATGCTTGCAGTGACAGGGCCTGTAGTTCTGTGTGCATGGTGAGGTGCTCAAGAGAATGTGTCATGGTGAAGGTGCAAAAAGTAGTCCAACAGTAGTCCAACAGTGCAACAGTGCAAGAGTAAGGTCTAGAGACCAGCATAAATAATATAGACAAATAAGGGAGTAAAGTATAACGTAGAGAAGGTAATATAAAAAACTATGTCAGTGCGGTTGAGGTAATAGGGATACAAGGAAGTTTATTGTCACATGCATATAGTTACTGGAAGTAAGAAATGCAGTGAAATTATGTCTGGTGTCAGCCTATTTGTGCATTAATGGGGGGGGGGGGGGGGGATAATATAAGAAAGGTGGGGGAGGATTGGGATTGGGGGGGGGGGCACCAACAAGGAGCACCCAAGAGCAACAGGAAGCAAGGGGCAAGGAAAAACTCCCTTACCAAGGAAGAAACCTTGGGCAGATCCACGGCTCAAGGGGCTAACCCAACTGCCAGGGGTCTTGGTGTATGTGTTGGGGGGATGACAAGGGAGATGGGATAGTGTGCTGTGTATGTGGGGAGAGGGCAGTGTGCAATATGTGTGTTGGAGAAGCTTCCTCATGAGACAATGTGCTGTGTATTGGGGGGGGGCAGTGTGCTGTAAGTATGTTGGGGATGTGTGTTGAAGAAGCTTCCTGATGAAATAATGTGACGTGTAGGTAGGGGAGAGGGGGGGGGCAGTGTACTGCAAGTATGGTGAAGGGACTTACTATTGCAAGCAGAGTACTGTATGTATGATGTATGTGAGTGATGACAGTGAAGATGTGTGTGTGGGTGGGAGGGGAGTGGAGCAGTGACTGTGTGTGTGTAGTGTGTGTAGTGTGTGTGTGGGTAGGTGGGGGCAGTGTGCTGTAAGTATGTAGAGGATGTGTGTTGGAGAAGATCCTTAAGACAATGTGCTGTGTATGTAGGGGGGGGGGGGGGGGGGGGCAGTGTGCAGCAAGTATGTAGAGGAGGCTTACTGTAGCAAGCAGTGTGCTGTACAGTATGTATGTGAGGTGATGACAGTGATGATGTAAGTATGTGTGTTTTGTGTGTGTGTGTTGGGGATGGGGGGGGGACAGAAAGGCTAGGCAATCAAGGACATGGGTAGATAGATGGAGGAGAAATCAAAAATAATAAATAAAAAGTTCTATGGGGATGTGCAAAAGTTGGAGAAAGTCAGATATGTGTGTGTGTGTGTGTGTGTGTGTGTTTTGACGTGTGATGAAATAAGAAAATAAATAAAAGGTCTGTAGCATAGGGAGAGGGATGTAAAAGTGCTAAAAGTCATGTAGGTGTGTGTGTGTGTGGGGGGGGTGGGGTCATGAGTGCTGAGGAGTGAATGAGTGCAAAGTCAGTATAGTGTGAGTTCAGAGTTGGGAAATGTTTGAGAGTGCTGAGTGGCCTGGGGATAAAAACTTCTCCTGAGTCTCTCAGTTCTGGCTTTGTGACTACATAGGCGTCTTCTTGATTTCAGCGGTAGGAATAATCCATTGTTACGATGAGAAGAGTCCTTCAGAATCTTTTGGGCTCTTTGGAGTACTCATCTGGAATAGATATCTTGTAGAGCAGGGAGTTGAGTTATTATAGTACGTTCAGCTGAGCACACTACTCTCTGCAGAGTACTACAATCTCTAACTGTGGAGTTCCCATACCAGGTGATGATGCTACCAGTTAGAACACTCTCAACCGCTGAAGTGTAGAAGGCCTTCATGATGGATGTAGAAACTTTGAATTTCCTTAGCTGACGAAGGAAGTAGAGTCGTTGTCTGGACTTCTTCAGAACATATTGAGTGTTAACAGTCCATGTTAAGTCTTCAGTAATGTGGACACCAAGGTATTTAAAACTTGTGACTCTCTCTACAGGTTGCCCGCTGATCATTAGTGGGGTGTAACTGTAGTTCTGCTGCTGCCTTCTGTAATCCACTACCATTTCCTTGGTTTTATTGATATTCAGTGTCAAGCTGTTAGATTGACACCACTGTGCCACCTCATCAACCTGATCCAAGTAGAGCTGTTCATTGTTGTTACTAATCAGGCCCAAGATCACTGTGTCATCTGCAAACTTGATGATGGAGGTATGACTACTGTTGGCTTTGTAGTCATGTGTGTAGATGTTGTACAGCAGTGGACTCAAAACACAGCCTTGGGGAGCACCAGTGCTGATGGTTAATGAGTCAGATGTCAGACCCCCCACTCTAACCACTTGTGAACGGTTGGTGAGAAAGTCAAATATCCAGTGACACAGGGTGGTGTTCAGTCCTAAGGCCTTCATCTTTGTGACCAAGGTGAGAGGTACTATCGTGTTGAATGCTGAACTAAAGTCAATGAACAGCATCCTCACATAATTCCCATTCCCCTCCTCCAGGTGAGTTAAGGTGGTGTGCATGAGGTTTGAGATGGCATCCTCTGTAGACCTGTTGGCTCTGTAAGCAAATTGGAGGGGGTCGAAGGAGGCAGGGAGGGATGAGCAGATAATGTTTTTCACAAGCTTCTCAAAACACTTCATCACTGTAGACGTCAGGGCTACTGGGCGGTAGTCATTCAGACATGATGGACTTTTGTTTTTCGGTACTGGAACAATAACAGACTGCTTGAGGCAAGTAGGAACTGTCTCTTGAGCCAATGATGTGTTAAAGATATAAGTGAACACAGGAGCTAACTGAGCAGCGCAGAATTTCAAAACCCTGTTAGAAATTCCATCCGGTCCAGCAGCTTTTCTACAATTAACCCTCCTAAAGGCATTGCTCACATCAACCTCAGAGACACAGAAAGGTGCATCCACATTTGCTTCACATGCTGCAGCTAGTGCAAGATAGTCTGTGTTTTTCATGTCAAAGCGAGCATAAAAAGCATTAAGTTCATCAGGGAGGGCTTTACTCACATTCATCATAGGAGGGGACTTTCTTTTAAAGCCAGTGATGGTTCGGAGTCCTTTCCACACTCGTGCTGGATCACCCTCCAAGAAATCAGCTTCAACTCTGTCTCTATAGCACCGCTTAGCATCTTTAATAGCTCTACGTAAACTATAAGATGCTGCTTTGTAATCCGTCATATCCCCTGAAATAAGCCCAGCATTATAAGTGATGGTGTGTGTCTTTAATGCCGTTCTCACTTCTCTATCCACCCATGGCTTCTGGTTAGGGAAGCTTCGGATCTTTACAGTTGGGATGATGGAATCAGTTAGCATATTGATGTAACTCAATGATACTTCCGTAAACTCATTGATGTCAGCAGAGTTCGTCTTGAAAATCTCCCAGTCAACGTTGCTAAGGGCGTCCTGTAGCCTGGCTTCCGATTGGTCAGTCCAGCGCAGGGTTACAGCCATTCAGTATTGTAGCAGAAGCAATTGGTCATGTGTGCATTGGTCATGTGTGCTATCCCTCACCATCAGGAGACTAGAGCACCATGTTTATTGGGAAACGAGTGGAAACGACAGATATTAAAACAATAGTGAACCCAGATACATTTCACTAGAAAACATGGCTTCTCTGTATTGAGTAATTATTACTGAATCTGTGAACACGTTTATGGGATATTATTCATAATATGGTGTCCTGACTCATAGAGTGTATCAGACCAACTCCCCAATCCCTCGCTCTGGCCACACTCTCTTTCTTTCTTTCTTTCTCTCTCTCTCTCTCTCTCTCTCTCTGTATCTCTCTCCCTCTCTCTCCCTCCATGCCATATGCTACATGGCACTTTGCCAGTTTTTTGCACTGTCTACCTCTTCATCTCTCTCTCTCTCTCTTCATCTCTCTCCCTCTCTCTCTCTCCATCCTACCTATATGTCTGTCAGTCTGTCTGTCTTGCTGCTCATTGACTTGTTTCCTGGAAAACAACTGATGACTCCTTTGCTCCCCTCTTTCATGCGTTCTGCACCCCCCCCCCCCCCCCCCCCCCACCTCTCCCTCTTCTGCTCTTCAGCTACTATTGAGGCCATAGAGGCTGACAAAGGTAAATAGTGTGGGTCCCTCTCTGTTGTGCCCTCTGCAGTAGTCAAGGGTCTCCCTCAGTTCCTTTCTTTCTTTCTTTCTTTCTTCCTTTCTTTCTTTCTTTCATTCTTCCTTTCTTCCTTTATTTGTTTGTTTATATTCCCGTAATGTGTATAGAGTGTGAGGTTTTTTTTTAATGCTCTCACATTAATCCCCCAAAAATTGTACAGATATATATAAATACATGAATAAAAGCCGTGCTTGGTTTAAAGGGGAAAATGTTTTGAATGGGACTGACTGAAGGCCCATCATGCTACCTCAAATTGACTCCTGATGTTTGGCAGTCAGGTCCTTAATATGGCCATTCCCCTTTAAAGCAGTCCGATGGTGCAGTTGAGTTGTGTCGTTGCACAATTGGAGGTCTTGTAGCAAGATTTTGTTCAATTCGATTCTTGAGGCGTTCCCGCCTAAATGCTATGACAATAAGCCCAGCAGATCAAATGCAGCTAGAACAATCTCAACTGTCTGCTAAGTAGCGGTGAGGCTAGCCGCTATTTACTTTGGACCTGTCTGGTAAATTCCTCCCTAGCCACAAATTGTGCCTTCACCCCAGAGACTCCTCCTTTGTTTGTAGTTCTGTTTGTTGTTTGTTTTGTTTGTTTGTTTTGTTGTTTTCTCCATGTGGCCCTGCTTTGTGGTGTGTGTCCCTGGCTCTCGTGAGGCTGCTAATAACCTGTGTCTGACCTGTGCTAAGGCTAATGCAGCGACTCCAGGCCCCTTCCAAACGCATTTCTCCATCTCCAGCTCCCTAACACAAAGACTCTGGGCCACAAAATGGCTTCCCAATCAACGGCAAAGGAAATCCCTGAGCACCACCCAGCTCCTTCCAAAATTAGGAAATTCCTGCACTAATGCTCTCCCGATCTCTAACAAACGTTTTGCGCTAGCTGCATGTTGAAGACAGGTGTAACAAGTGGTTAGCACCAAGTGCCCTTGTGTTCCTGTAGAATGGCCTAGTCTCCTTGTGTGGTAGTAAGTCTTGAATGTGTCCTAGTGCTCCCATCTCCGTGGCCTTCACTCTGTGTCTCCTCTGTTCAGTTTGGGGTTTTGATTTCATTTTTTTGTCTTTGTTAGTCTCCTTTTAGTTTAGACTCTTTACATCTATATTGACCCTTCCTTTAGTTCATGTCTAAGCAAGCAAATGAGAAAGACCAACACTTGGAGCGTTACAAAGTCACGTGGTTTTCTCTGACCTTGTGATTTGCAATCCTGATTCACAGTGGAAACCACATTCCTTCATAACCCTCCAGAACCTGGCCTTTCTCTACTGCTTGAGTTAAGGTGTAATAGTCACCCGTGCTCACCTGATGGTTTACTGTGTACTGTTGTGAAACGATGGTGATTTGTGTGGGTATTGTCCATGTCCTATGTGTAAGTAAGTCTTCTGTAAGCATTCTAGTCATGGCTATTAGAGTTTTAATGCCTTAAAAACGTACAACTAGCATACAATGTATGTTTGTTGGTCAGACGACATTCACTGTGAAAAATAAAATATGCTAATAATGTAACTGTTATATATGTGTAAATAACAACAGCACCAGAAGTCATTGGTGTTGTGTTTTGGTACCAAAAAGTACTTCAGAGAAATGTCGCTAATAAGAGACTGAAACACGTCATGTAGTCATGCATTCTAAGTTAACTCTTTCTCTCACTCTCTCTCTCTTTCTTTCTCTTTCTCTCTCTTTCTCTCTTTCTCTCTCTTTTCCCATCTCTCTCTTTCTCCACTGCCACCATCCAGCAATCAAGGGCTTCTCTCCTCAGCACAAGATCTCGAGCTTCGAGGAGGCTAAGGGTCTGGACCGCATCAACGAGCGGATGCCGCCTCGCCGCGACGGCCTGCCGTCCGACGCCAGCCTCAACTCGCTCAACAAGGCGCTGTCGTCCGAGACCAACGGGACAGAGGCGAAGGGCAGCAGCAGCAGCAACATCCAGTGAGGCACACAGGCAGGCAGGGGGCGCTAGAGAGCCACCGGAGGTTGGCGTACCGCAGCAGGGTGCCCCCCTCACCCCATACCCCCTTCGTCGCTTGTCTCCCTGGTGTCGGTGGGGTGGGGTGGGGTGGGGGTTGGTTGGACTGGAGGATGTGGAAACACAGGCATGAGAAACAGCATTAAATAAATAGAAAAATAAATGAAATATGGCAACAACAAGAACAACAAAAAAAATGCAGGGCTGATGCGTGACTCTTAGACTCTGGATATGCCTTTAAAATACATCAACTACAAAATGTTTTAAAAAAATCTATATTGCTTGTAGAAACCATAAAAAACGTTATCGCTGGTTCGCTCTTTTCCAGGTGGGCAGGTGAGAACAGGGACTGTGCATGGCAGAGCAGCGAGGTGGATGAAGAGCTTAACTGGGAACCCAGCTGACGGCTTCCTCTGGCGTGGATCCGGCTCTCCTCTGGCGCGGGCCTGGGCTGGTTCTGGCGCGGACCTAGGCTGGTTCCGGCACTGGTCTAGGCCGGCTCTGAGCCGGATGCATGTCGGAGGCGGTTGCTGCAGGGCAGGTTTTACAGACGGCCTTCACTCAGATACTGGACATGGAAATTTTGAGTAACTTCTTACTAACTATTGTTCGTTTACAAAAATACAGCACTAAAAATGGACGAAACATGAAAAAAAAATGTTTTTAACATATAAAGGGTGTACAAACTAAATAAGGACTATTTATTGATAACTTTTTTTGCTACTCTTATAAAACTCGCTCTGAAATACATTAGGCAGTCTTAAAAGAATGTTGCAACATTGTTAAAATGCCAAAAATGGGACGTTTTATGGTTTTGTACAGATTATGCTTACCTCAGGAGTATGTGAGTGTGTGCTTTGACCCAACTTTCTGTATACTGGCTGTCGATCTTGGTTTTGAACTTGGTTATGAATACCTATTTTCTTGGAATTTAATAACTGGAATTTACATTTAACATTTATCATTTGCAAATATGTTTTTTGTTGTTTATTTTTGGGGGGGGGAATAGATTTATCGTGGCTTGCTGGAATTTTGTGAGTGTTTTCTTTCTTCTTAAGTATTGCGAACAAAAAAAATATAAAGCATCTATATTCTGTAAAAAAATGACTTAAGTAACTGAAAGTATACAGCCTATGCATGTTTTATAAAAAAAAAAAGTTTAACAACAGAAATAGACTGAATTCAAGTTCTTTGGCTGCAGAGGCCTGTTTTGAGATGTAGTGCGCTTTGTGGAAGTATACTGGAAGACTATACCGCCTCTTTAAATTACTAATGGGTTGAAACATGCTTAATGCCTTGAAATCCTTCTTTTTGTAACGTAAAGCATTGGAACTATTTCAAAGGAATGAGGAGCCGTGGTCTTTTTTAAAACCGATCGCTTGTTAAGTGCACATGTAGTCCACGTCTGCATGTGTAGCAGTGCCTCCTGTGATGGTAGGTTTGTGGTTACATGTCATATGTCAAACTGCATGATGACTGTCAATGTCACACACACTTTAAGACGTTTTTGTTCTGTTTTGTAAACGTGCCACACAAAGTCACAGAATATTATTATTATTATTATTATTATTATTATTATTATTATTTGTATACTTGCTTTGTGTGCCACAACAGAGCAAAGGTACAAATATCCAATTTTAAGAGAAATCCGAAACTCCATTCAATCTTTTTTAACCAATTGCTTAAGTGCCCAAGTAATTCACTACACAACATAAAGCCTTGCTTTTGTAATTTAACTTTGAAACTGTTGGCAGATGACGCATGCACTTGCAACTATGAAAGTATTTTATATGACTGTTCAATAAAATGTGCATGAAATTCAACTTCAAATTCAGTTATTTCTTGTGTGTATGTGTGTGTGTCTGTGTGTGTGTATGTGTGATGTGTGTGTGTGCGTGCGTAGTGTGTGTATGTGTGTGTGTAGCCACATTCTTTGGAACCTGTCAGTAACACATTCCCCAGGAAACTCCTGTTTAGAAAGCTGATTATTCTCACAATCTGATTGTATCAACAGAAAGAGTGAGTGTGTGTGTGTGTGTTTCAGTCCACTTTCTCACTTTCTCATCAGGACACGTGGGAAGGAACAGCTGTGCAATCCATTAACTCACCTCATTGGCTTAATCACCAGTCAATCACATCATCATCCAGTCAGTTAGAGGTTTACTTCTTTCTACTAGCCAATGACTGGCACCAGTGGTATCATGGGAAACCAGGCCTTGGCAGCTCCTACTTGTAAGGTGTTTCTTTTGGCAGACATGATGAGGCTCTGATAAAAAAAACAGGGTCCCATTACTGAAGATTAAGAAAAACATGGTTGTTGAATTCATGGAAAGGATGTTTGTTTCAGGTTGCACAGTCCGCATCCTGTACGTTGAAGTGCCACGTGCCTGTTAAAGACTAAGGTGAGAAGAAAATAAACCACTATGTGCTTACACAGTTTATATCAAACTATATGTAAAGGCATCCATAACAGTTTTTTTAACCTTAACACAATGTTTCCAAAATCATTGTGACATTCTATAGTCGATTAGGTAGATAGATAGATAGATAGATAGAAATACAGTAGATAGAAGAGATATACAGAAAGATGCTGTAGGAATTTGGAGATATTTTTCTACAGACTGCTGTCCCCGAACCAAATTGTTCGCTGGGTAGTTTTCTAACCTATTCCAAGATGTTTTCAAAACAAGTCTTTGATCATGATTTGCAGGATCTTACAAAGGTGGAGAATTCATACCATATATTTTCTACAACAAACCATACCCTAGCATAAAATCACTGGCCACGTTTGACTTCTTCCGGGGCTGTGCAGATTTGGCTCAACGTGATGCGTGTTGTAAGATTCAGCCTGATCTGTGCAACGCTGCAAGATGTTGAACCTGATGTGACACTACCGAAACAGAAGTAAGGCAATATCTTGCCTTCAGAAACCTTCCTTGTTATAGCCTCTCTGTATACAGTACACTTTCAAAGTTTGCAATACTTTTGTTTCTCTGTAGGAACCTCATAGACACCACTGAAGTCTGCAATATTTTGGTTTATCTATAGGAACCCTATTGATACTACCACTTAAGTGTAAGGCTATTTTGAACTGTGTCAGTGGTTTGAAAATAGCCATTTATTTTGACATGTGTCATGCCCGTTGCAACACGCTATAAACCATTTTGTTGATAATGCAAACAACATCTTGAATTTCCCCTGGGGAACAACAAAGTATCTATCTATCTCTATCAACGGCCTAGCACAAAACTCCACCGATTAACGGCCTAGCACAAAACTCCTCTGATTAACGGCCTAGCACAAAACTCCACCGATCAATGGCCTAGCACAAAACTCCTCTGATTAACGGCCTAGCACAAAACTCCTCTGATTAACGGCCTAGCACAAAACTCCACCGATTAACGGCCTAGCACAAAACTCCTCTGATTAACGGCCTAGCACAAAACTCCTCCGATTAACGGCCTAGCACAAAACTCCACCGATTAACGGCCTAGCACAAAACTCCTCTGATTAACGGCCTAGCACAAAACTCCTCTGATTAACGGCCTAGCACAAAACTTGTCTACGTAATTTCGCTCCCCAGATTGTTTAAGATCCGGAATTTCCCTTTAAGTGTACAGGCAGAAAAAGAAGGGGAAATCATTACATCATCAATATAGACTTTTAGCACTGCCACAGAGCACTGCAAATGATCATATCCTGTTTAATGGTCTTACTCCACAATTGACCTGTCGCTAAGCTCCGCCCCCCATTGTTACCGTGTGAAAACTCGGACAAACAAACCAGACTTGATTAGAAATACATTGTGGACAATGGCAGCTGACAGTATATGAAAGCAGGCTTTGAGGACGTTTTGGTCGATAAAGGATCTACTTTCCTCCAGAAGCTATCAAAAGGGACTTAATTATACTATGGAGGGGTGTATTCAAAACTTTAGAATACAAACAAGGTGACAAGCAGTTGTGGCGAGTAGCCGTGCAAATCCCACTGACGTTAATGCTAGCTGGCTAGCTAGTGGAAGAATGATACTAAGATATGTTAAGTTATGTTAATATTTGATGTAGTAAGAATGTAGTAGTTGGTTATTAAGCATTTTCATCTCGGGATTTAACAGGGAACCTGTGCCCACGTTGTTGGCTTAGTAGCCTACATTACGTCGAGCTGTTGCAAACGTGAGAGACGTCCTGTAGGCTACTGTTGATGGAAATATACCCCGTTTTCTAGCCTCTCTGGGCACCGGCTATCAGTATTACACGTCCCCATGCAAAACGTTTGACCATGGTTATCCGTCAGGTTTTTTTTTAGTTAATAAACTCCATAAATAACCATTAATTTGTCATTTTATGCCTCTTCCCTGTTGTTTCCTATGGAGTTGTCCGAGCTGATGTCCGAGTCCTGCTGAGGCTGGACTGTCATTGGCTCATCAGCGTTCTAAGGGTGGCCCTTAGCAACAGGTCAATTGGATACCACACATATTCTTACTGTTTCTCTGTACTAGCCAATAAGGTAAAATTGTGTACCTGACAAGTTTCGGCTACCTTGCCTCTGTAGCCTTCATCAGAGGTGTCACGTGATGTTGGTGTGACGTCGTCTGAGCTGTGTTATATGGAGTTTTCCATCCCACCACATCAGGACACCTATTCATATTACAGTTTTTCTCGATCGTTTTGATACCTGTGTCAACTGTGACATCACATTCTCAAAACAGTTAACACCCGTGTCTGAACAAAAGCACTCTGGACAAAATGACACATTTTGCTTGCAAAAGGCTGTTACTCTCTTAAAACAAGCAGCAAAAGCAAATCTTGCCTTCAAGCACTACAACTTGTTGCCAATTCAAAAACAGTCTTTAATCAATCATTACACACTTGACAACAAAATGCAAAATCTAGTTCTCAAAATGAGCATTTTTGCTGTCTGTTCCATTACTTTCTCATTTTTCTGGTATCAGAAAAAAACTGTGAAAAGACAAAATGTACTGAATAACAAAATAATTTATTCATTCCTCCCAAGAATTAACTGTCATTGACATGTAAGACATACAGCAAAACACTATAGCAAGATACTGTAAATTTCCTTGAACTACAACTTTCATCGAAATAAACCTACAGTAAAGACCTTTTGTACGGTTTTCTCCACCAAATAGGCAATACAGTACTTTGTCAAATGTGCATTAGATCCAAACTTGCAAATAGCAACACAGAACAGACATCTCTTATGTATAATGAATGATTGCTGATTGAAGAATTGTGCAAAGGAGTTTCACACAGGTGTATCAGACATTCAGACTTATGCATGGAATCTATACCACCTGTGAAAAGATGTTTTCCTTTTGTTTAGCATGGGAAAACCAATAGAGTTTAGGGCTTTTGAATGACACCTGTGTTAACTGTTTTGCAAAAGGGTGTGAGAAATGTGTGAACCTAATGAAAATGTGTGAACACATTCGCAAGAGATGACTTCTGCTGTGCAAAGAATGTAGTCATGACGATCAAGTGGGTTCCAGTTTACTTAAGCAGGTAAAAGCAATCGAGAAAAACTGTAATACGTAGCCTATGGAGTTCTGCCGACCACTGTTCATTACGGCCCAGAATGCCTTGCATGTCTTTATAACAAAACAACACAGTAAAACCTGAATGCCCGTAAACATATGCATTTGCATACTTGTAACATTTTTAATAATACTCTCCCATCATGATGAATAACAATAATGAAAAATTTAATTTGAATACCGTCAATGTGAAAATAACTGCACTACGTCAGCAATAAATAGCTAATGTTCTCCTTACCATTTCAGTTCGTAAGTCCATACTATCCCATGGCAGAGCAAGGATTTCATGATTGGGCAAGGTTGCCCGGAGACATTGTGGCTGCCCAGAGACATTGTGCATACTTGGAAGGCATTGGGATAGATGTACCAGTACAACTGCAAATGTGGAAGGTGATAGTCACCAAATATGGGTGGGTGGTTTGCCAAATGCTAAAAATTTTAGGCCTTGTTGTTGCTCCCTCTCTTGAGGTGCAACTCCAGATCACTTTTTCCAGCGTAAACAGGAGCTGGAGGAGTTTCTGGCACTGTGGCTGAGGAGGCCCCTGGGCTAGGGATGTCATCTGTCTTTCCCCTGCTGCTCGGTGAGCGCTGGCCTGGCGCTGACCCCTCCTGTGGTGCTTATCTTGGGGCGCACATGTGGAGAGACAGTCGTCTGGTCCGGCTCGGCCTGGGCCTCCGAAGGCTGAGAGAGCGAGCGACAGGAAAGACCTGAAGGATGACATCACATATTTCATTCTGCCGCTGCTAAATCTTTGCCGTTTCAGATGGAGGAGACAGAGGCAATGTCAGAGTGTTTTTTTTTTGTCGTGCCAGGCTGTTAGGGGCAACTCTGAGATAAAAATCATGTGTGGTTTTATTTTTAGAAATATTTTTAAATAATGTGATCGATGGTGTTGTTGTTTTGACAGTGGATGCTTTTAAATCTAATTTGTCAAGCTTTTGTGGGAAGGGGGATAACAGTAAGCTAAAAGTATAAAAAAAAGAATTTGTGTGTGTGTGTGTGTGTGTGTGTGTGTGCGTGTGTGTGTTTAATGAGGGGAGTAAAAGTAAGAAACAATCTTTTTTTTCTTGTTGTTTTGTTTTAGATAGATATATAGGTAGATAGATAGATAGATGGATACATACATACATACACACACACACACACACACACACACACACACACACACATAATTGATCCCCAAGGAGAAATTCAAGAAAAAAGTTTTTGTCTCAGGCCCAGGTCAGAAATAAGAGTAACACTTTACTTGACGGTTAAGTTCATAACACATTTATAGCAGCTGTCATAAACTGCACATAAAGCATTCATGACTGTTTCATGAGACATGACTCAACATTCATACCAAACCTTTCATGAATGTGGAAGACAGAACAATGAGAACTTGTCAAAATAAAAGTCCAAAGTCGCAAAGCAGCATTGCCGTTTTTGGTCCAAACCTCTTGATCACTTCACATCTGAGTCAATGGGCTACTCCAGTGCCAAAAAGACAGAACATGGTCAAACAAATAATTTTTGTTTCATAAATAATTTGTTTAATGATGTAACCTTTGCAGATGATTTCTCATCTTTTGCTACTGGGAATGTCCAACCGTTCCAGGTTACACAAATACAGGTCAGATGAATGTAGGCTAGTTTACCTACCAGTGTTAAACTCCATGATTACGAATACTTCACAACTTGTATAGTAAAGTGACATTCAATGTAGACTTCATAAGATATTCATGAAAAATGTACAAAGGCTGGAGAGATTAAATTAATGGTATCCAGGTTACACAAATACGATGTTGGACTTTCGTGTTTCAAGCAAAAAATTTTTTTTTTGTTTGTTTGTTTGTTTAACCAAAAATCACTGCGTCGCATAGCAACAGTGGATGGTGGTGATGATCTTCGCCAGTCAAACCACTTGAGGCCAGCCAGGAGGTCAAGCCATCAGATACTGCAGGGTGGGACTGTCACTGCTAGGAGGAATTTGTGTCCACACACACACACACACACACACACACACACATCCACATCCTTGGCCGCTCTAGTGTGGACTGTATATGTTAGGCACAATAGGCTCTGGAAGGAAACAGGCTGTGGGCTTCCTGTTTGGCGTTGGTGTGGTCTTAGGCCTTGGGTGTTTGTGAAGGAGAACACACACACACACACACACACAGGAAGAGAGTGGAGAACCAAACAAGACAGAAATATATCATTACCTCAACTGCAGAACATTAAAGTCATCTTGAGTATTTGTTTTTTATTATCAGGCTAAATGGACTTTACATAAATCTGTTAATATCAACGTTAAAATATTAGGTCAACGTTAAATACAAGGTTAACTGTTCATTTCAAGGTTATTACATTATTGATGTCATTTCAACTTGCTTTGGACAAAAGCGTCTGCTCATATTCATTAAATTATCAAATGTCAACCATCGTTTACTTAAACAAAACCATAGACAATTAGCATTGTGTCATGGTGTTTTCCAGAGTTCTGGGCCTGAGTCCCTGGAGTTGCATTAATGAGACAATGTGAAGGGAGAACTCCCACTGAACAGGATGAAACCTTAAGATCAGCTGCATATCTCCACAAATCAGATAGACGACATGAGTGTGTGTGTGTGTGTGTGTGTGTGTGTGTATCCGTGTGTGATAGACGACATGAGCGTAAAAGTGGATATTTTCAAAACAAGACGGAGACTTGTAGGCTATTCGCTTTTCCATCACACATGAGAGTGTGTACTTCCAACAAGCTCCAGCCCACTATTGAAGGTCACCAGTGTGTGTGTGTGTGTCCGTGTGTCCCACCCATGATAAACATGGTTGTTTATAGGTTTGTGTGTTACTGTATGAATGTGTGTGTGTGTATGAGAGAGTGAGAGAGCAGTGCTATTTGAGAGGAACTGCCCATGTTTTTCCGTTCTCTATATTCTTCAGCCATCAGATGCACATATTGGTGTGTGTGTGTGTGTGTGTGTGCGCATTCTTCTTCCATGAGTCATACCCTCATCCTCCCTCTTCATTCTGTATGGAGCTGAGTCTACATCTCTATCCTGCAGTCCGGATGACCCCAAACAATACTCATTTTACCTCTCACAGAGCTGAGTCTACACACACACACACACACACACACACACACACACAGACACATATACACACACACACGCAGGCACACAAACAAACGCACACGCACACGGATGACCCCAAACAATACTCATTTTACCTCTCACAATGAAGGTTAATTATGTCTACGTCTCACATTTGAAAATGTCATCCAAGATCTGCCTTTGACTTTGAATGAACTCAGCTAGAGATTCTGATGTACTGTAAGTAGGGGGAGAGTAGAGTATTTGCAGAACAAGCGATCCATTTGTGTACTTATTCATTTGTTTATGTATTTATAATTTGTACTAATCTAATACCAGTTATGGTAAACTCAAATCATACCTGAAGTACAGAGTCTTGGAGGGGTGTGGCTGTTTACGGCACGTGCACACACACACACACACACACACACACATACACACACACACACACACACACAAAGCAGTCCTTTGTTTGGCCTTCAAGAGTCTGGCCAAATATTCAACTACCGAAACATATGAGGCAATGCGTCTTCCTGAAGACACATGCACCCACACAAAAACACACACAGAGACACAGACATACTCACTCTCTCTCTCGCTCTCTCTCTCTCTCTCACACACACACACTTGCACACACACACACATATACTCTCTCTCTCACGCGCACACACACACACACACACACACATATACTCTCTCTCTCACGCGCACACACACACACACACACACACACACACTCTCGTGTGTACTCCAGACAGACAGGAAGACTTCCCCGCGGCCTCACACTCTAGGTGCTGTGCCAGAGATCTGCTCCTCTTACTCCCAATGAGTCAGCGGCGTTCCCTGGAGACTAGGTCCACTCCTCTACATATATATATATTGTGTGTGTGTGTGTATGTGTGTGTGTGTGTGTGTATGTGTATGTGTTGAATATGTGAGGGGGTTCAGGTCCACTCCTCCACAATCCTCCTGTCCATGCGCATATATTGTGTGTGTGTGTGCGACATGCGTGTGTGTGTGTGTGTGTGTGTGTGTGTGTGTATGTTTGTGTGTGTGTTGAATATGTGAGGGGGTTCAGGTCCACTCCTCCACAGTCCTCCTGTCCATGCGCATATATTGTGTGTGTGTGTATGTGTGTGTGTCTGTTGAATATGTGAGGGGGTTCAGGTCCACTCCTGTCTTATTACCTGGTCAGTAAATATGGCTCTTGTGAGACTCGTGAAACATGACCTGGTCAGATATGGCTCTTTGGGGATTGTTTTATTACCTGGTCAGTAGATATGGCTCTTTGGGGAATGTCTTTGCCTGTTACTACTTCCTTCGGCTCCAAAACAAATGCACATGTACCGTGTCCAGAGGAAAGTAGAGTTCTCAACGGGTCGGGTCGGCCCGACAAACCCGACGGGACCCGCAGGTTCGGGCCGGAAATATAAGCAAATGACTCGGGTCGGGTCGGACCTCGGGCTTAATCTTTTCTGCTCAATGAAAAAAAAAACATTTATTAATCATCGCTGCTGTTCACCGTAAAGAAAGTCTGGCTGCTGCGTGCAACATGCATCATGGAGAGGGGCGGGGGCAGACCTGACGCCGCTGCGTGCACGTCATAGCCTGGAGAAGAAGATGGAGTTGGAGTAAACTTGCTGCAGGTGAATTCACCGTCGCTACAGGAGTGGGAAAATCAGAGGTCAGAGTCAGAAGTGTTTGGAGTGGTGCTGGATTCTGATGGAAATTCTACAGGTTATGTGCAATGCTCAATTCCCGGCTTCCACCGTTGTGCCCTTGAGCAAGGCACTTAACCCCAAGTTGCTCCGGGAACAATGTGATCCCTTGTAATATAGTTGACATGTAAGTCACTTTGGTCAAGAAGTGTCTGCTAAATGTAATGTAATGAAATATGTGACCCTGCAAGACGAAACCAGTCACTTTGGTAAAATGTACAAAATTAAGTTATTGTGCTCACATGAACGGCCATAAACTAAGCTTTCCAACGATATGTATATTGAGGGTATTGCAAAAAGTATCGCTAAGATAACCGCATCCAAAAGTTGGCATGGTTCTCCTGTCTCCTGTCCAGAAGAGGAGATAATCACCATTTTAAGTAAATTGTTACGTTAATGTGATGAATCTTCACCTAAATAAAGTCAGGGTTTAACAGTCAAAACGTATGTTTTACGTCGGGCCGCGGGCCGGGTTGGGGCAGATCATTCATGTTGATGTGTCGGGTTACATCGGGTCCAGGCTTTAAAAGCCACGGGCCGGGCCGGGTCGGGTTGTAATTCTCAGGCCCGTTGAGAACTCTGGAGGAAAGGGCTCATGCCATGAGAAGTATTTACTAATAAAACATAAATACTCCAGGGGAGCCCTAGAACCCGAAACCGCATTGGATGCTTTTAACATGACACCGTTATAACATGAAACCGCATTGGATGCTTTTAACATGACACCGT
>NC_055974.1:28072546-28107546 GCF_018492685.1 Alosa sapidissima
CACATATACGACTATGCTCTGTCACATACACTACTATACTCTCTCACATACACTACTATACTCTCTCACATGTACTACTAAACTCTTTCACATACACTACTATACTCTCTCACATACACTACTATACCCTCTCATACATACATGTAAAATGACTATAATAGTGAGTGTGCATGAGTATAGTGGTGTATGTGCAAGATTATGATAGTGTGTGTAAGACCAAGTATGAATTAAGGCCTAGACGGCCCCTCATACATACACACAGACACGCACACGCACGCACACACACACAGACACGCACATACACACAGACACGCACACACACGCACATACACAAGACACGCACACACACACACAGACACGCACACACGCACATACACGCACACACACACACACACACACACACACACACACACACACATTTTCTCTCTCCCTGTGTGTGTGTGTGAGAACTATGTAGAGTATGTGTTCAGGGTTTGCTGTATTCCTGTCAGTGAGGAAGCACTTGTCTAAGGTCAGTAGACAAACACACATTCACACACACACCCTCATATTCATGCCATCACAGTGATCGCCCCAGCAAAACTCTACGTGCTGGTCATCTACCGCCCTCCAGGCCAACTAGGCGACTTTATTGACGAACTTGACACTCTGCTATCCTCCATCCCTGAGCATGACTGTCCGCTTCTTGTTCTCGGTGATATGAACATCCACTTAGATGCCCCAGGCTCAGCGGACTTTTTGGCCCTGGTCCACTCCTTTGACCTCGAACTGGTTCAAAGCCCACCGACTCACAAAGCTGGCAAAGAGCTTGACTTGATCTTCACTCGGAACTGCAGCACAGACACCCTCATGGTGACGCCTCTCCATCTTTCTGACCACTTCTTCATCCAGTTCAACGTCAGCCTGTCAGAACAGCCTCCGGCTCCTCAGCCGATGGTCACGTTCCGCCGCAACATCCGGAACCTGTCTCCAACGCACTTCTCCTCTGTGGTTGCCTCCGGTCTACCTCCATTCAACACCTTCTCCTCTCTGGAGGTTAATGAAGCCACTGACTCGCTCTGCTCCACACTGACCTCGTGTCTAGACGAGCTGTGCCCTCTTACCACAAGGCCAGCTCGATCCAAACATTCTCATCCATGGCTAAATGATACCCTCCGATCGCAGCGCACCAAACTCAGAGCCGCGGAGAGGAAATGGCACAAATCCAAACTAGCTGACGACCTCAAAAACTACCAGACACTCCTGACCTCCTTCTCAGCCAGCATCACTGCTGCTAAGACTGCTTTCTACCATGACAAAATCAACAGCGCTACAGACACTCGAAAACTTTTCTCAACCTTCAAATCGCTACTCAACCCTCAGCTGCCTCCTCCTCCATCCAGCCTTACTGCAGATACCCTCGCCTCATTTTTTACAAACAAAGTGGCGGCAATCAGCAGTCAATTCTCTACATGCCCACTCAACGCATCTGACTCAGATACCGCACTCCTACAACCTCTAGGGACTGCTGGAACATCTTTTTCAGCATTCACGCCTCTCTCCGAGAGTGAAGTGTCCAGACTCCTGACATGCAGCCGTCCTACCACATGCTCGCTGGACCCTATACCTACGAGCCTACTTCAGTCCATCAGCCCGACCATCGCTCCAGCTATCACACATGTGATCAATGCCTCGCTAACCTCCGGCACATTTCCAACAGCGTTCAAAATGGCCCGGGTAACACCGTTACTTAAGAAAGCTTCTCTCAACCCTGCTCAAGTCGAGAACTACCGCCCTGTCTCACTACTGCCTTTCCTATCCAAAGGCATTGAACGAGCAGTCTCCAAACAGGTCTCTGACTTCCTTTCACAGAACAACCTTCTGGATCCAAATCAGTCTGGGTTTAAAAGCGGCCACTCTACCGAAACGGCTCTGCTGTCTGTAACAGAAGCCTTAAAAGAAGCCAGGGGCGACCGCTCGGTCATCAGTACTCATTCTGCTTGACTTATCGGCTGCCTTTAACACGGTTAATCACCGTATCCTTCTCTCTATACTCGCTGACATGGGAATCTCCGGTTCTGCTCTCTCCTGGTTTGAATCCTACCTCACAGGACGCTCGTTTAACGTATCATGGCTTGGTCAGCTATCCGCACCTCACCATCTCACCACAGGGGTCCCCCAGGGCTCAGTGCTGGGCCCCCTCCTCTTTGCTATCTACACCACCTCCTTGGGACAGATTATCCGCTCGCACGGCTTCTCATACCACTGCTATGCAGACGACACACAGCTCTATCTGTCCTTTCCACCTGACGACCCCCTGGTTTCAGCACGGATCTCGGATTGCCTTTCAGACATAGCTACATGGATGAAGGCACACCACCTCCAGCTGAACCTCTCAAAGACTGAACTGCTGGTCATCCCAGCTAAACCTACCATACACCACGACATCAACATCAAATTTGACTCCCTGTCTGTTTCACCGACCAGGACTGCAAGAAATCTAGGAGTTGTTCTTGACAACCAACTAAACTTCTCGGATCATGTTGCCTCAGTCGCCCGGTCATGCCGTTTTGCACTCTACAACATACGGAAAATCAGGACTTACTTGACTCAAGATGCTACCCAACTTCTGGTTCAGGCAATAGTCATCTCACGACTCGACTACTGCAATGCCCTCCTGACAGGTCTCCCAGCCTGCGCAGTGAAACCACTTCAGATGATCCAGAACGCGGCGGCGCGCCTGGTCTACAACCAACCCAAAAGGGCACATGTTACCCTGCTCATCCAGCTACACTGGCTACCTATGGCGGCCCGCATCAAATTCAAGTCTCTAACGCTTGCCTACAAAGTAGTCTCCGGTTCTGCTCCCACCTACTTGAATGCCCTCATACAGACTTACACTACCTCCAGACCGCTGCGCTCCTCTGACGAACGACGTCTAGCTCTACCACCGGTGCGCTCAAACCAATCCAAACTTTTCTCATCTGTTGTTCCTCGTTGGTGGAACACACTGCCAGTTCCTACAAGGGCAGGGACATCCTTTTCCACTTTTGAAAAAACTCCTGAAGACCCAGCTCTTTAGAGAACATCTACTCTCATAGCAACACTTACAACAAGTCTTACTGATCCTAGCACTCACCAGCCGTTTTAAACTGACAAGTAAATGTTAAAAACAGCACTCACCGACGCACTTATTCTTACTGTACTCTAATGTTTTTTTTTAAACTGTCCTAAAATTGTGAGAATTGTTCTAAAACTTACTGTTTACCATGTTGTTAGTCGCTTTGGTTAAAAAGCGTCAGCCAAATGTAATGTAATGTAATGTAATATTCCCACGACACACTCCACATAATGATGTCACTGAAACACACGTTCACACACACACACACACACACACACACACATATTCCCACCACACACGCCACATACTGATGCCACTTTCCAACACACACACTGATATGGTCCACATATCAGCTCTGCATCCATACTTAACAAAGACACACACACACACACACACACACACACACAAACAAGTGAACTATTTTTCTTCTTCATGACTACTCACACATTTCTATGATTACTCTGTGTGGTAACTCTCTCACACACTCTTTCACTCTCCCTCCCTCTTTCTCTCTCTTTCTACTCTCTCTCCTACGCCCCTTCCTCACTCTCCCTCTCCCTCTCTCTCTCTCTCTCCCTCTCTCTCTCTCTCGCTCCCTCTCTCTCTCTCTCTCTCTACCCCTCTCTCTCTCTCTCTCTGTAGCCCATGACCATTTGGGCAACGGCAGGAAAAAATAAGGCCGAGGTCCAGAGGTCCAGCAGGCACTGCAACATAAACACATCCACTGGAACGGAGTTCCTGTCAGGAATGGCACAGGACACACACACACACACACACACACACACACACACACACGCATACACACACATGAGAAGCAGTGGTTTCTTCAGTATCGCTCCCTTTCTATCTTACTTGTTTACTGCTTCTCAATTATACCTGATTTACCTTTCTGCCATATCTTTCTGTCTATCACCCTCCCTCTCTCTCTCCTTCCCTCTCTCTCTCTCTCGCCTTCTCTCCCTCTCTCTCTCCTTCCCTCTCTCTCTCTCTCTCTCTCTCTCTCTCTTCCTCATTCCCTCTCTCTCTGTCTCTACCTCCCTCTCTCACCATCTCTCTCTCTCCCTCCCTCCCTCCCTCTCTCTCCATCTCTCCCTCCCATCATCTCTCCCTCTCTCTCTCTCTTTCCTTTTCCCTCTCTCTCTCTTTCCCTCCCTCCCTCTCTCTCTCTCTCCCTCCCTCCCTCCCTCCCTCTCTCTCTCTCTCTCTTTCCTCTCTCTCCATCCATTTTTGTCCACTTTTCAAACGGTGAAACTTCCCAGGCGGACCAGCCCAGCCTCCACCCAGCCCGGACACACACACTCACTCACACACACACACGCATGCAAGCACACACGCACACTTGTACACACACACATACACACACACACACACACACACACTCTCTCTCTCTCTCTCTCTCTCTCTCCCTCTCTCTCACAGACAGACAGACACACACACACACACACAACTGGTGTCTTTCCTCCACCGAACTCTCTGTTACACACACACACACACACACACACACACAGAGTGGCTGCTGTCTCTCCTCCAGCCCCCTCTCTCTTTAAGGAAGGCTGCTAAGTGCCGACGCCCAGGCTGGATGTGAACACCTTTTCCAGTCCACTAATTACCCTCACACACACACACACACACACACACACACGCAACCACACACTGAAAACACGCAGAAAGTCCAAGCCCCTCCCAGTCTCACACACACACACACACACACACACTCACTCATTCAGTCAGTGAGGGAGAAGCTCCATTCCACTCCACTCTGCACACACACCCTCTGTCACACACAAACACACACACACACAGTCAAACTCTCAGTCAGTCGCTGCTGCTGCTATCATGAAGCCTACATGGATAGTTCTGCTGCTTGTGTCCTTCACATTCCTTCACACAGGTAAGACTGCTGCTTAAGTGTCCTGCTTGTGTGTGTGTGTGTATGGGTGTGAGTGTGTGTGTGTGTGTGTGTGTGTGTTTGCACACTATGGGTTTGCGGGGAGCTGGGATGCATTCATCAGTTAGACAGACTATTTCTGGGTGTCTGTGTGTGTTGGTGTTTGTGTGTGTGTGTGTGTATGTGTGTGTGTGTGTGTGTTTGGAGTTTGAAGCATGTGTCCTGCCTGCCTGTGTGGATTGGTTGAGGTCAGGGAGATGAGTGAGACCATGAGTGGACCAGCAGCTCCATTGAAAACGAGTGCTTAACCTGTTGAGGAGTCAATTATTTTCCTGGTTCCTTCTAGAATTATATGCAAACAATCTATAGTTTCAGTGTTCCTTATACAGTCTATGGGGGAAATCTCTGAGGGTAATTGTGACATCATAATGTGGAACTCTCGGTTCGCGAACATTCTAATCACATATTTGTGACCGTACTCCTCAACAGCTTAAGTCCTCTCATCTGAGTCTTACACAGGGTCGGGGTCAGCCTGAAGGAGCCCAGCACCGTGGGGTAGGGTGGGGTAGTTTGGTCAGGTAAGGTCAGGTCTGCTGGAAGACATCAAGGCGTCCATGACCAAGGGTTCGAGGGGCGCCCCGATCGGATTAGAGGTGTAGGAACAGGGTGGGGCGTCTGAGACCCCCTGATGGGTGTGTGTGTGTGTGTGTGTGTGTGTGTGCTACTTCCACCGGGAGAGAGTGTGGATGACCAGACAGCGTGCTGCACATTTTACAACTTACAACTGACCCGTCCACATTTTACAACTTACAGTTGACACGTGGAGTGATACATCTGTGCATTTGAACTATTTTTGTTCTCAAATGCAGAAAATCAATTTTGCATGACTTCTCTCGAGTATCGTAAAAGCTCTGTGACACTATGATAGCAAGAACACAGCACTCCCTCTGTGTTGAACATGTTTCAGGTGAACTATCGAGAATATGAATGTAATCACAAGGGAATCACCACGATGTCCGCATATGTGTGCTGTGTCATCGTATCTCTGGGTTACATCCTGAGATAGCGTCCCTTTGGAGTTGTATTTCAACTCGGACAGCGGCGTGCACGAGTCATCCTAGCGTCCAGACGTTTGAACGCGCTCCAGACACATCAAACGGGCTTAAAGCGGGCTCTTCCGCTAGAGCCGGGCCGGGCCGCGATAAGCCCCCTGGTATGTCCACGCCTCCGGCTCCCTCCGGCCCGTTCCCACGTCCTGCGGCCCCCCCGCTCGCCGCTGGCTATTTGGTGGGGACAGACGCGCCCAGGAATCAGACGCGGCAGGGTGGCCGTAATGAGTCAACGACCGAGAGAGAGAGAGAGAGAGAGAGAGGGAGAGAGAGAGAGAGGGAGAGAGAGAGAGAGAGCCTGCGAGAGAGAACAAGCAAGCAAGAGGACGGCAGGAAAGGAGTGAAACCCACAGCAATTACAGCCTGTTTGCACACACACACACACACACACACACACACACACATTACAGCCTGTTTGTAGAACAGTGATAGGGCACTGGCCTCAACTAATCCGTGGCAGATGGTTTTAGTGTTGAGTACAGTGTTTTGTACAGTGGAGAAGAGGGGCTCAAAATCAAAAGTTAAAGTTGTTTATTTCAGTTCTTAGAGAGACTGAGGATGGTGCCGTTTGGGAAAAGAAATAGCCACTGTTTCACAGTGCTCTCAACGTCACTTCCATTGTCCACATGCCGTAGCAACAAAACTCTCAACAGTGCGACTTTGACCTCTTTGCAAGATATACAAACAGACGGCAAAATGTTTAATCTGATCATCCTCACCGATGACAACAGGAAAGGACTGAGCACAGATCAATCAGGAGTCGGACTGTGAGAGTGTCCGAAAGCTTCTGCTGGGTGGGGGGAGGAGTCAGACTGTGAGAGTGTCCGAAAGCTTCTGCATGGTGGGGAGCATAGCACGTGTCTACAGGCGACGCCTCTGAGTCCTTCCAATGTGCTACTCACATATAATGTGACTGTATGGGATTTATTTCATACAAGCAAGCAGACACACACACACATACACACACACACACACACACACACACAAGCAAGCACACAGAGGAACAAGGAAACACACTGACAAACATTTGTTCGTTGACCCCTGTTGCTAAATGGAATAAAAGCAAGAAAGAAAGATTTTTGGAGTGCGACCATTCTGTGATTTTATACTAGCAAGCAGACACACACACACGCAAGCACACACACACACACACTCACGAGCGAAAACTCACACACAGAGAAGGACACATATACACAAAATCAAACGCACACATGCACAATTGCACACTCAATTACATACATAAAGTTGCAAGAATAAGGGATGGAGTAGGAGATGGAGACGGAGAAGATGGAGAAATTGACAAGTGTGATTTATTTTTGCGGAGAGAATGTGCAGGACTGAGCGGCGGTCACATTTTGTACCGCTTTGTGGTACATCTAGTTTCATACAAACTGAGTTTTTTTCTAAAAGAAGGGTTAGAGGAAATAGATCCAGTTTCTTAAAAACTCACCACCAAACCGACGATGTCTATGTGTGAATGCTGCCACTAATGTTGTCCTGTGTTCTGAGGAATGGGTGTGTTTGGAGCGTGTGGTCATTTGCACAGGGAGGAATGGATGTGTTTGGACCGTGTGGTCATTTGCACAGGGAGGAATGGGTGTGTTTGGACCGTGTGGTCATTTGCACAGGGAGGAATGGATGTGTTTGGACCGTGTTGTCATTTGCACAGGGAGGAATGGATGTGTTCGGACCAGAACATCGTGTACGATACGGATCGCAGGTCGACCGCTGTGTCCACACATCCCAGGCTACTCTCGTGTCGACCGCTGTGTCCACACATCCCAGGCTACTGGCCAGGGCTTTCACGCCTCTAATAAATCAGGGGTTTCACACATTAGCCTGAGCAGTTTAGCAGTGCCCTCTATGTCATGTGGAGTTATTGCCGTGTGATCTCAGGAGAACGCATCTAAATAAATCCATTATTTACCCACGTTGCCATGGAAACCCGCAGAGAATGTGAAGAGTTTGGGTTTAAAACGCTATATCTCCATTTTTACAAACATTAAAAAGTTGTGTAATTTAATTGTGTATTTCAGGTAATATCAATAAAGTTGCAGTTGTGTTGTTTTGATTGAGTACAGCTTAATCAAACAACAACACCCAATTACAGCTCTACTGAAATTAAAACAACATTTTGAAAAATGATTTATGAAAATTCGTTGAAATGGAGGATATAGCATACAGTGTATAAAACTCTTCATATCTCTTCATATCTCTATGGCTACAGGTGTATAGCATATATCCAACTCTTCATATCTCTATGAATAAGCGTTTAGGATTCGCTTGGCTACAGGTGTGCGGTGACCATGTTGGGGGGGGGGGGGGGGGGGTAACCTTTTGTTTTCCTTTTTTTTAATTTAAATTTCTTCAACATTTATCACCCAGGGGATATACATACGAGATGAAACACAAAGAAAAGAAGCACAAGACACACAAAAAAAAACAGAAAATCAGACACAAACAAAAGACAAAAAACAAAAATCCAGAAGACACAAAGAAAAAATACTAGCCTAGAAATCTAGACGCACCCTAGCGGCGGCAAATTAATTTGCTCAGCCTGTACGTCTAGTATCAAACCATAGGGATTTCTATTGGCTGACGCCGTGGACTTCATCCAATCACAGTGCTCTATTTTGTTAGAGAGTCTTAAGGCGGGCTTAACAGGATAACGACAGTCCTGCGACGGTGAACAACAAGGAAGGTGGCTATGGCGAACGAAGAGCGGTTGTTTGAATCGGCGTTGGCGTCAACTTTGGAGGAGTTGAGTTGGACTTGTGCTTTTCTTTGAAAGTTGAGCAACACAATGCACTTAAGTCATTCCTTTCGAAGAAGGATGTATTTGCCGTTTTGCCGACCGGATACGGATATGGTCGTAGCACTGGCCTATTGCATGCCTAGGCAGTTTGAAAGACAATTCTCTGCCCGCCCCTTGGATTAAGCGAGGTGAATGGTTCGATTCCAGACTATACATTTCAATGATATAGGATGGCCGCCAGGCTAAAAAAATACATAAGTAAATTTAAAATAAAATAAGAAGAGAAAAGAAGTAAAGAGAAATGTGTGTGTGTGCTTGTGCATGGGTGTGTGTGTGTGTGTGTGTGTGTGCGCAGTGTTTGTGTGTGGGATGCATCATGTGCACATCATCTGCCCTTCTTTTCCTTTTTAATGTATGTTGTGTTTTTAATGTATGTTGTGTTTTAATGTTGTGTTTTTAATGTATGTTGTGTTTTTAATGTATGTTGTGTTTTAATGTATGTTGTGTCATGTCTGTCATGTCTGTGTGTTCTGAATGGACCCCGAGTCTAGCACAAAAGGTGATGATGATGATGATGATGATGAAATTGTCACTACTGAATGTCTCCTGTAGGATAGACTGGCATCTGACACAACTTATAGACCTTGGCTGTGGTGGGCTAGCGTGCAGTAGCCTGTAGGGTGGTGGTAGTGTAGTGGTTAGGGAGCTGGGCTAGCGTGCAGTAGCCTGTAGGGCTGTGGTAGTGTAGTGGTTAAGGAGCTGGGCTAGCGTGCAGTATAGCCTGTAGGGCTGTGGTAGTGTAGTGGTTAGGGAGCTGGGCTAGCATGCAGTAGCCTGTAGGGCTGTGGTAGTGTAGTGGTTAAGGAGCTGGGCTAGCGTGCAGTAGCCTGTAGGGCTGTGGTAGTGTAGTGGTTAGGGAGCTGGGCTAGCGTGCAGTAGCCTGTAGGGTGGTGGTAGTGTAGTGATTAAGGAGCTGGGCTAGCGTGCAGTATAGCCTGAAAGTTGTGGGTTCAATTCCCGGCTTCCATCGTTGTGGCCTTGAGCAAGTTGCTCTTGGGACAGTGTAATCCCTTGCAATAGTTCACATATGTCACTTTGGACAACAGTGTCTGCTAAATTCATACAATTTAAACACATATATATATATATATATATATATATATATATATATATATATATTATAAATAAAAAAAAATAATGTAAAAATCTTACAATAGGTTTTACTTCCATGAAAACAGCTGTAGATGAGACCATGTTGAGCGCTCCGCCATCATCAGGATAAGCTCAACCATGATCAGCTGCCATTATCAGGATAAGCTCAACCATTATCAGGATAAGCTCCACCATGATCAGCTGCTAATGATCATGACATTAGAGACATCATTGGGCTCTTGGAAAGAATGGACAAAAACATTTGCTGAGTTTGGTCTCTTCTTCTGAACTTAGTTTGCGTAATTGTTGAATCAGGAAGGGCTTGTGGTTTTGTAGCAGGGATGGAAATTAGCCACCCGCCCCCCGCCAAATGCGGGTAGTTTTGTGCGCTGGCGGGTGAATTTGGTCAACTTACCAGCCACTGTGGTGGGTAGATAAATAGAGCTAGCATAGGCTACCACAAATAGTCAGATCCGATCTAATTTTCATAGTTATTGACGGTTAAAAATAAGAAAGTGTCTGTAGGGATCATGTAACGTTACCAGCCGTAAATCGCGCTGATTTGAAGTTCTACAACAACTACCAGTGAGCCGCCACCTGCAGCATAGCCTAGTCACTGGTGCAGTACTTCACTTTTTGCCATTACTATTAAGAAACTGTCGCTATGCTTTCATGTGCCACTGCTAGCTTATTTCAGGATGACTGCATAAACAAATCTAGTGAGATCTGTGTATCTGCGTTGTATCTAAACAGACTAATATTCTCACGCGAATTTGTCTTTTGAAGTGGCCCGTACAGTAGCTATTTTAATCCGGCCCGCGACACCTTCACAGAAAACAAGATGACATTCTACTATTTAGACCTATGAGGCAAACAGGCGGACATCTCCACTCCCATTCGTCGTGGTGGAATATCACACAAACTTTTCATTCAAGAAATTACAAACAGCAGAACTTACCGAACACAAAGGTGTAAAACATTCCGTTATGCAATTAGCCGTTCTAGAGTAATCCGGTTTTGAAATTGAAGCAAATGTCTACAAGGTCTAACTTTGGACTGTTGTAATACACAATACGGCCAAATACAAAATAAATGTTAACAATATCGCCTAGATAACTGTAAATATTAAAACCAGAGTTTTTCCAATGTAGTTTCACAAAATGCTAAGCATTAAGTTTCCTAAAGCTGAGCTGTGCATTTATTGTTCAGTGCATGATTTCATAACAGGCCAAACAGAAAATAAATGCTAAATGTTAAATATAGCCTTGATACCTGTAAATATTTAAATCAGATGATGTACAGTATAGTTAGATCAAGTTGGAGAGTCGATTATAGGATGCTCCAGAACTCACACAAACGGAGTGTTAAAGGAGCCACACCACTTTTATGACATGACACTATGGCATATTATTGTGGTTCTGTTGGCTTATAGTTTTGTTGCTACTGTGCTTGTAGGTTTAGGGCAAAATTCAGCACATTTTAGTCGTATCGCAATAATGCCGATAACCGTGATCATTTTAAGTAGCCTACTATAATCATGATATCACATTTTCATGCAATTTCTCTAGTGGCTGGTAAAAAAGTTAAGTGGCTGGTAGATTTTGGAATCCACCAGCCACAGTGGCAGGTGGAAAAAAATATTTAATTTCCATCCCTGTTTTGTAGTAGTGTCTAAAAGCCTTATTAGCAAAAAAGCCAGGATCTGACCTCCAGTGTGTGTGGAGTGTTTGTGTGTGTGTGTGTGTGTGTGTGTGTGTGTGTGTGTGTATGTGTGACTGCTGGTCATCTGGGGTCTGATGACTAAATACAAAAATATCACCCCACTGTCAGAGATCTGTTAAGCATTTGGATTGTCCAGATAATGCCCTGCAACACAACACACACACACACACACACACACACACACACTTCAGACGAGTGTTGGCAGTCCTGGTGGAAAAATGAACGAGGGGAAATTGTTAGTTTTGGACGGGCCTGAAGCTCATTGCCCTGTAACGACCCCTTCACCACCCTCCATGTGCTCCACACCACCTCCCCCTCCCCCACGAGCTGATAGCCAGAGGGAGCCCATACACCACTTCCCCTCACTGGTAGACGGGACCCGGGGCTGGGGTGGGTGGGGGTGGTGGGAGGGGGTTATCATTGTCCCCTGATGCCGTAATCTGCCCACTATCAGTGCAAATCTTCCCCTCTGAATGATGCCATCGCAAGCTGGGGGCAGAAACAGCCTGTGGGGATTCTCACCATACCTCACCCACACACACACACACACACACACACACACACACACGCACACACACACACACACACACACACACAAACAGACACACAATACCACACCATACCTCACCCACACACACACACACACACACACACAAACACAAACAGACACACAATACCACACACACACACACAAACAGACACACCATACCTCACCCACACACACACACAATACCACACACACACACACACACACACAAACAGACACACAATACCACACCATACCTCACCCACACACACACACACACACAAACAGACACACAATACCACACCATACCACACACACACACACACACAATACCACACCATACCTCACCCACACACACACACACACACAAACAGACACACAATACCACACCATACCACACACACACACACACACAAACAGACACACAATACCACACCATACCTCACCCACACACACACACACACACACAAACAGACACACAATACCACACCCACACACACACACAAACAGACACACAATACCACACCATACCTCACCCACACACACACACACACACAAACAGACACACAATACCACACCATACCTCACCCACACACACACACACACACAAACAGACACACAATACCACACCCACACACACACACAAACAGACACACAATACCACACCATACCTCACCCACACACACACACACACACACAAACAGACACACAATACCACACCCACACACACACACACACAATACCACACCATACCACACACACACACACACACAAACAGACACACAATACCACACCATACCTCACCCACACACACACACACACACACAAACAGACACACAATACCACACCATACCTCACCCACACACACACACACACACACAAACAGACACACAATACCACACCATACCTCACCCACCCACACACACACACACACACAAACAGACACACAATACCACACCATACCTCACCCACACACACACACAAACAGACACACAATACCACACCATACCACACACACACACACACACAAACAGACACACAATACCACACCATACCTCACCCACACACACACAAACAGACACACAATACCACACCATACCACACACACACACACAAACAGACACACAATACCACACCATACCACACACACACACACAAACAGACACACAATACCACACCATACCTCACCCACACACACACACACACACACACACACACAAACAGACACACAATACCACACCCACCCACACACACACACAAAAACACACACACACAATACCACACCATACCACACACACACACACACACAATACCACACCATACCTCACACACAAACAAACACACACACACCATACCAAGCTTATCAGGGGGTGTCTCTTCCTACATGCCACCATAATATTGTAAACACACAGTCAGACTAGCACACTAATGTTTTCCTCTTCAACAACACATAGCACACATTCAGACTAGCACACTAATGTTTTCCTATTCAACAACACATAGCACACAGTCAGACTAGCACACCAATGTTTTCCTCTTCAACAACACATAGCACACAGTCAGACTAGCACACCAATGTTTTCCTCTTCAACAACACATAGCACACAGTCAGACTAGCACACCAATGTTTTCCTCTTCAACAACAACAGATAGTATTTATATAGTGTGGGCATCCAAAGCATTTTACAGGAAAGGGGGGGACCTCATCTGGGTGATGCAAAGCAGCTATTGCGTGCCACATGCTCACTTGAGGTGTAGATAGGGTTGCCACCTGTCCAGGATTTTCCTGATTGTCCAGGATTTTCATGGTCTGTCCAGGAAAATAAAAATAAAAATCCTGGACACTGAATGTCCCAGATTTTTGTACATGATGTGCAAAATGTGTATTTCCGTTTAATTGAAGCGTGCCTACGTCCATAAACGTATGCACAGCCTTATTGGCTCTACAAAAATGACGTAGCATAACATGGTTGGTGGTGGTGGGGGCACGCACCGTGGAGGTTCATTAGAAATGGTAAGGTGGAGACGGAGAGTGTGTGACAAGGAGAGACAGAGAAAGGAAAGTTTATTCCACATAAGCAAAAAAGCAGAACCTAATTATGTATTCCCCCTTTTTTCTCAATACTGCCCCCAGGTGTCCACAACTAAAAACTGTTGAAAATATAACAAAATAATAAAGGTCTGCTATTAAATAAAGCAATTAACTAAACAAATAACTAGAAATTGTCATTCTTACTAATTTTAGCTATACAATTGTCACTTAGAATGACGTTTTTTATCTTGGGTTAGATGTGCGAAAGGTGCCGTTGCTTACAAACAAAAAGGTCGATTGGATGGTCAAAATGTCCAGGATTTTTGTCAGACACAGGTGGCAACCCTAGGTGTAGAGTGTTTCCAGCTAGCATGCTAGGTGGACTTTTAATACCAAAACCAGCCAGAAATGAAAAGTGTTTACAAAGTAAACCATTGTTTTTTATTCTGGGAAGTCCTCCCTGTTTCCTGAATCACGGCCTCATGGGTGCTTATGTCAGTCATGATTACACCATAACAATGCTAACAGGCTTTTATCTCAACATCAGGAGATGAAGTGATGCTAAATGGCGTCACACACTCACACACATCAACAAATCAGCAGCACACACACACACACACACATCGACAACTCAGCAGCACACACACACACATCAACAACTCAGCAGCACACACACACACACACACCAACAACTCAGCAGCACACACACACACACACACACACACACACATCAACAACTTAGCAGCACACACACACACACACACACATCAACAACTCAGCAACACACACACACATCAACAACTCAGCAGCACACACACACATACACACACACATCAACAACTCAGCAGCACACACACACACACACACACATCAACAACTCAGCAGCACACACACACACACACGCACACACACACACACATCAACAACTCAGCAGCACACACACACACACACACACACACACACACACACACATCAACAACTCAGCAGCACACACACACACACACATCAACAACTCAGCACACACACACACATCAACAACTCAGCAGCGCACACACACACACATCAACAACTCAGCAGCACACACACACACACACACACATCAAAAACTCAGCAGCACACACTCACACACACACATCAACAACTCAGCAGCACACGCACACACATCAACAACTCAGCTGCACACACACACACACACACACACACACACACACACACACACACATCAACAACTCAGCAGCACACGCACACACACACACACACATTAACAACTCAGCAGCACACACACACACACATCAACAACTCAGCAGCACACACACAAACACACACACATTAACAACTCAGCACACACACACACATCAACAACTCAGCACACACACACACACACACACATCAACAACTCAGCAGCACACACACACACACACACACACATCAACAACTCAGCAGCACACACACCCACATCAACAACTCAGCAGCACACACACACATCAACAACTCAGCAGCACACACACACACACACACACACAACAACTCAGCAGCACACACACACACACACACCAACAACTCAGCAGCACACAAACACACACACACACACACACATCAACAACTTAGCAGCACACACACACACACACACACACACATCAACAACTCAGCAACACACACACACACATCAACAACTCAGCAGCACACACACACATACACACACACATCAACAACTCAGCAGCACACACACACACACACATCAACAACTCAGCAGCACACACACACACGCACACACACACACACACACACACACACATCAACAACTCAGCAGCACACACACACACACACACACATCAACAACAAGCAGCACACACACACACACACACACACATCAACAACTCAGCAGCACACACACACATTAACAACTCAGCAGCACACACACACACACACACATCAACAACTCAGCAGCACACCCACACACACATCAACAACTCAGCACACACACACACACACACATCAACAACTCAGCAGCACACCCACACACACATTAACAACTCAGCAGCACACACACACACATCAACAACTCAGCAGCACACACACACACACACACACATCAACAACTCAGCAGCACACACACATACACACACACATCAACAACTCAGCAGCACACACACACACACACACACATCAACAACTCAGCAGCATTGTTAATCTCTTGGTCCTATGGCATCAGGAGTGGGATGCTACGTGTTAGCGGGAGATTTCCCGCTCCAGTGGCACCCTCCCGACAGGGAGTGAGGGTGTTGATGGGAGTGTCGCGGTTGCTCATCTAAAATCTTCTGTAGTCTCCTAAGCATGTCATGACTTGCAAGTTATCACAGCTGTGACCCCGCTATCACCAGGTCTGTGCTGCAGGGAGGGGCCACAGGAAATGAGAGTGGGGGCCAGTGTTGCCAGATTGGGCGGGTGCCTGCCCAATTCAGCTTCTTTTGACTTGGTCGGGTGGGGAAAAATAAGCCGTAGGCAGGCAGATCAAATTTGAGTTCAAATGTTTTTTCTATGACAAAATAGTTTTTGGGGCGTTTTTTTGCTGGAGAATGCGGGTTTTCAAACGTGATTGGGCGGAAATCACTCAACCCAATCTGGCAACACTGAGGGGGTGTTGAAGGCCGACCGAGAATTTGTTTTGCCATTATTTAATTTCTGTCAAGGTTTCATTACATTAATACACAGGATTAGATGTTAAATTCAATTTTGATTTCTGTCAAGGTTCCAGATGAGTATGTGTTTGAGACCAGCTGAGGGGGAGCTGTTGCACTAAATTACACCTAGCTAAAACAAACTTTTAAAATGTATACATGGTTATTTCTTGCTATTTTTAGGTAGTTTTTGAATGATTCAAACTAAAATCCCAACACTTTGAAGTCCTTTTCAAGAGGAGTTTGTCACTCATAAGTTCTTGACCCATTCCAGCTGTTTCCATTGTTAGATATCCTCTCTCACAGGGAGGCTTATACAGGAAGTCTGACAGGAACTCTTGTTTCTGCTGGTTCCAGACACCGTTCCTTGTTCCACTTCCCTGTCAGTCTTATAAAGTTCTCCTGATCTATACGTAAATCATCCCCTTAGAATTATAGGGTTCTTTCTGACATTTTTCTTTCTGACCATCAAACAGCACTTTATTAGTAAGCCTAGTTTGCTCCAGTACAGTTCCGTGGTAGCTTAGCGGTTAAGAAACTAGCTAGCATGCAGTATCCTGTAAAGTTGTGTTTAATACCCGGCTTCCACCATTGTGTCCTTGAGCAAGGCACTTAACCCTGAGTTGCTCTGGTGACAATTTTTTAGTCGATGTTGTCTTTGAGTATATTTGTTGGATGTGTATCCTAGCCGCAAATCAATCTCCCTCTAATTATACAATGAAGCCAACCTTGAACCCCATTTGTACAGTATCAATACATGCACTGCTTGTCCAGGTGTGTGTGTGTGTGAGTGTGACAACAGATAACAGGCCTCTGGTCGTGCCTCTCACACTCCTCAGGGTGTTGGCCGGACAGGAGGTGTGGTGCGGTTGCCGCCGGTAACAATGTTGGGCTGGAAGCAGGAAGCCATTTTTCATAGGCCTGGCCCCTCAGACAGGATATAACAGCAGGGCTTAGGGGTCGAACTGGACGCTCACTCTCTCACTCAGTCTGTCACACACTCACTCACTCACACACACACACACACACAAACACACACACATACACACACTCCAGGGCTAGGGTGGCCATTTTGAAGGCATTAGCACTGGCCGGTGGACCAGAGCCAATCAGGAAATACCACAACTTGCTTGATGACCCGGAAGTGATGGCCATTTAACCCGGAAATGACATGAGCAATTAAGCCTAGCCTGAGGTGTTTTGTCATGCCTGGACAGGGTAATAGTTGCCTTGTCAGTGTCTGTCTGATTTAGCTGCTCAGGCTTCTTTCCTACTGTTTTGTATGGACAGTGCAGCAGAAAGCCAATGCACATGTGAGCGATGTTCTAACCCTGCTTCCCCTTCATCACCTCCTGTTGACAGAAACCCAAGAAATCTCAGCTCCTTCCACAAATGAACAGATCAATCCTACTAAACCCACACCAAGTACCAACGATTCTGAAAGTAAGATAAGTTATATTTGTGAAAAAAATATTATAATATAAGGTCTTTTACTGCTATAGGGCAATTCCACGCAAAACTGTCACGTCCATAACGCCAACTAAATACCATGACATTGTGTTGGCGTTATGGATGTGACAGTTTTGCGTGGAATTGCCCTATACATTTGACTACAATATTTGGTTGTTTTTGCTACTTTTGTCTTTGTGATTCAATGACAATAATATAATAATAATTATTCATTAATATTATAAAATTAATATTATTAAATAATTACATGAATACATAGATAATCATTGTTGTGGTTAGTGTGTGAGATCCTTGAAGACCTTTTACCACCAATAGCCATAACCAGTAAGTTATGAATAACTGGAACCACCAGATTCTTTGACACTGTAGGCGTTTTTAGACAGAGATCCCTCAATAATGATGAGGAAAGGAGTCGTCATTATCGTGCGTTCCAACGTTTAAACAGCTCTCAATCTGGAGTGTTTTCTGACACAGCTGACAGAATGAGCCGACTTACATGGCGTTCACGGTGTCATAACTGTCCTGAACAGAAAATAGGTTTGTATTTTTGAGCTGGATTTAAATCCCACGCCACAGCAGATGATTTCATAATTTAGTAGGCTCTGGGGAAGATGCTGAAGATCATCACGGAAGTAGTCTGATTGAAAGAGACATTACTGGTTTCACAAAATAGCAGTTTGTTCAGGTGCTCAAACACTTATCCATAAGATTCCATTCAAAAACCCCAGTTTGTTGTGATTGATAGATATGATAGCTCCCTTTCCAGGTGATCTCTGGGTTTTAGCCACCATGCTAGCAGTCTGACATGGCGCAGGGGTTTTAGCCACCATGCTAGCAGTCTGACATGGTGTTTTAGCCACCATGCTATCAGTCTGACATGGTGTTTTAGCCACGATTCTAGCAGTCTGACATGGCGCAGGGGTTTTAGCCACCATGCTATCAGTCTGACATGGCATTTTAGCCACCATGCTAGCAGTCTGACATGGTGTTTTAGCCACCATGCTAGCAGTCTGACATGGCGTTTTAGTCACTATGCCAGCAGTCATGGCGCAGGGTCAGGGGTTCCCGCACTGCCATTCAACTACCCGTCACCACCGACCAAACTCTGAAAAGGAGGACACGTGCAGTGTAGGTCCAGACTCCAAGCTGCCTAGGTAAAATCTGGACAAATGGTCATATAGACATAATGCTAGTCATGACTTATGCGTCATTTATACCATTGATTATGTAAGGGATAATGTGTTGTCCGCCGGTCATTATCGAAGTCCCCACAGAGTGAACAGTCCGGAAGGGACTTATTTTTATAATGACGGCGTTCTATAGATTATCCCTTACATAATGATTGGCATTGATATGGAACGGTGATTAAACTTTTTTTACCAGATCTACTTCATAGATGTCCCATTATTCAGAATTAATAGCCAACCCACCAGCCTATCAGAAAAGAGTATTTTTTCTCTCCGGGTGATAAACAGATTTAACAGACCTCCGAACGTTGGAAAGGCCAATTCATGTGAATGGAACTTTCTGCAGCATTTTGAAGAGCCGTATAATAAATTAGCATAATGTTTAACACACCAGCTAGTAATAGCGCTGCGTAAATTATGTCATGGAATGAAAGGTACTTCTCATATTAAAATTAATTCAAACAAATCTCAACATGTGTACATCTATACATACACCCCCCCCCCCCCCCTCTTTCTTTCAGATCAGCCTACCACCACAGTAAAGTCTGGTGAGTTTGAGTGCATCATGAAATTTTAAAAAATATGTGTGTCTGTGTTTGTTTTTCTTAAAAGCTAGACTGTATTTCATGAGACCTTGTCTTTGTGTGTGTGTGTGTGTGTGTGTGTGTGTGTGTGTGTGTGGGCTACTGCTGAATTTTAAGATGACGGTGCATCCACAGCAAAAGCAGTCACAGAACCCCCCGTCAAAACTTCTGAAGTCAAGCCTACAGGTAATACACTACACAGATACACAAACACACACCACACACAAACACACCACATACACACAGCACACACCAGGGCCGGAGTGGGGCCACTTTTCAGCCCGGGAATTTCAGGCCCAAGACCGGCCCAATTTTTCCATAGTGGTGGAAATTGGATAAATGAATGTAGTTTTTATTAGTATAGTTCAACAAATGTGTAAAGGTTATATAATAATTCACTTCAACTGAGAAGTTAACAAAAAATATTCCACTATTCCACAAGTTAACAAAAACAGAAAGAAAGAAAGAAAGAAAGCCTTTGAAATGTAGCCTATCCCACAAATAAAACTATTGAACATATTGAACTAATGTTTAGGCCACATGCATGGTTAGGCTATATTGTTTGGTGATTTAGCCTAGGCTACTCCTTTACTACACCCTTCTGAGCAAGCAAGGCATATAGGTTTATCATGTAATTGCTCTTTCTTACATTAAATAACTTTAATTTATCCTCTCTACTTGTCCCTGTAGTCATGGCCTCCTCATCACTAATTTAGGGCTCATCATTTTCAATGGTCGACTGGTTGATCTGCTGTTCAGAGGCTACAATTTTTACCGCAAAGGCCTACACAGATCAAGCTTCAGTTTTGTTATTTGCATACTGCAAAGTCTATGAATCGGATACAAAAAGCTATATTTTAAGTAATTTAAAGGAGAATTCCGGTGTGATATTGACCTAAAGTGTATCGAAACATGATACCGAGTGTGAACGTATGTCTCATAGCCCATCTCGGCTTGTCCCCTGCACTCCAAAATCTGGCGCTAGTTAGCCGATGCTACCAACATCTTTTTCAATAGTGGTGCTTCGGCATCGGGCTAGCCATGCAAATAAATCACTGTTTTACACCCATTTACGAGGCTCAATGTATCTCCACACTTCATTGGTAGACTTCCGAGGGCCCTGACATTTAAAACGAGACATTGAGAACTTTGAAAAAGCACTGGTAGTTTACTTACAAGACGATTTATACAGACAGTATCTTCACGAAGTTTAGCGTTTGCAGCCATCTTGAATTTAGTCACGATAAGTCGAGCAACGAGTAAGAATGAACAGCTATGATAAGGGATCAGATTCCAAAAATAATTCAGTGGAAATGCATGGATTCCAGTTGCTGCTACTGGAAGAAACTGGAATCCATGCATTTCCACTGAATTATTTTTAAAAATTAACATTTTTAATTTTTTACATTTTTAAAAGTGTAAGGAAGGAAGGAAGGTCGTAGATGATGGTTGATGGTTGTACTTACTGAATGTTTGTTAATTAATCATGAGAGTGCCTTCTCTCTTCTTTATCCATGATGCGTTGCTATTCTAGTGAATCTTGAGTGAGTGAATGTGTGTGTGTGTGTGTGTGTGTGTGTGTGTGTGTGTGTGCTGCTGAGTTGTTGATGTATGTGTGTGTGTGTGTGTGTGCTGCTGAGTTGTTGATGTGTGTGTGTGTGTGTGTGCTGAGTTGTTGATGTGTGTGTGTGTGTGTGTGCTGCTGAGTTGTTGATGTGTGTGTGTGTGTGTGCTGCTGAGTTGTTGATGTGTGTGTGTGTGTGTGTGTGTGTGCGTGAGTGAGTGTGTGTGCGTGTGTGTATGTGTGTGTATGTTTGTGTGTGTGTGTGTGTATGTCCAGTATCTCTGAAGAAGAAACCGCAGGATTTCACCAAAGCTTGCTTTTCTGGGAACTCGATGTTAAGGTCTAGTATGATCTAGCCAGTAGGCAGATCATGAGCTAGATTTCTTGATCGGGCCCAAGGGTGACCATAAGATGGGGCCCAAGGGTGACCATAAGATGGGGCCCAAGGGTCATTCACCGGCCATAAGATGGGGCCCAAGGGGTGACCATAAGATGGGGCCCAAGGGTGATGCACAGGCCATAAGATAGGATCCAAGGACTTTAATTACAAAGTGAAGAGCAGAGAAACGTTTTTGGTTCATTGGGTGCTTGCTCCAACTGCTGCATCCTGCTGTGTACTTACAGTGTGTGTGTTTGTCTCTCTCTCTCTCTGTCTGTGTGTGTGTCTCTCTCTCTCTCTCTCTCTTTCTCTCTCTCTTTCTCTCTTTTTCTCTGTGTGTGTGTGGTGTCTGTGTGTGTCAGGAAAGGAGACAGTCAATGGCTCAAGCATAAATGATCATGGATCCAGTACACCAGGTAAAGAATCCACATCTATTTTAATTAAGATTGGATGCATCATTACACCCCAGTATACAGTAGCTGTTGATGCTGTGGGTCAATATATTTGTTGCATCCTGTCAAAATAGCTGCAATGCAAATTGTAAAGCAAATTGCTTTCATCTAGATATTAAGAGTTAGACTGAAGACTTTGCACCTCCAAATAATTCAAATTATTATAATAATAATTGATATTTAAATAATAAAGCAAATGAGGACACTTAATGTTTCTCAATCTTTTCAGTATCAGCTTTGGAAGGGACGGCAAAAGCTGTTACAACAACAACAACAACAACAACAAAGACAATGAAAACGAGCACTGTGCCTACTGCGCCTGGATCTGTTCGAAGTGAGTGGCAAAACTAACACATTATATACATTAAAGGAGAGGTGGCAAAACTAACACATTATGTACATTAAAGGAGTTGTATCAAAACTAACACATTATGTAAATTAAAGGAGTTGTGGCAAAACTAACACATTATATACTTTAAAGGAGAAGTGATATAAAGTGACCTAAAGTGTGTTGAAACATGATACCGAGTGTGAACTTTTGTCTCATAGCTCATCTCGGCTTGTCCCCTGCACTCCGAAATCTTGCGCTAGTTAGCCGATGCTACCAACAGGTTTTCGATGGGGGTGCCTCAGGCATCGGCCTAGCCATGCAAATAAATCACTGTTTTATACCCTTTACAAGGCTCAAAGTAGCTCCACACTTCATAGGTAGACTTCCGAGGGCCCTGACATTTTAAAACGAGACATTGAGAACTTTTCAGATTCCAAAAATAATTCCATGGAAATGCATGGATTCCAGTTGCTGCTACTGGAAGCAACTGGAATGCATGCAATTCCACATAATTATTGTGGTATAAGTGTTACGGGTTAGAAATCGCAGTGCCTTGAATGAAAATATATTACGACACATTCAACATTTATTGGCACCCCTTGTAGCGTTCAATAAAAAGAGGTGAAAAAACATATACCCTCGTAGTTGGACACAATTCAATGTATCTTCATAGACACTCGTATCAACTGAAGTTGAACATAAATTGAAAATAAACTTTGTTGCAAAAACGAAGTAGGCCTAAACTGATTTTGTAGGGGTGCCAATAATGATTGCACTTACTGTATGTTTCTATAGCAGCAGATGCTAGTGCAGTGGGTGTCCAGCTGTAAGCTTTCAGGCCTGTAATCACAAGGCAAGAGCAGAAAACAGTTTGCTTTTTGTGTGTGTGTGTGTGTGTGTGTGTGTGTGTGTGTGTGTGTGTGTGTGTGTGTGTGTGTCAGCAGATGATACAGGGAATGACACGAGCGCAGGCCTGGGGGGTCAGGCCGCCCCTACTCAAGGTAAATACTCCACATCCACCTCTAAGATTGCTTGGCTTTACTTTCAACCTATTGACCAAGCTGTACCTATTGACACACAAGCTCTCACAGCGTTAGAGATGGACATTTTAATATTTATTTATCTCCTCATGGTCAGGAACGGACAGCAAGACAACAAATGAGTTTGTGTGTGTGTGTGTGTGTGTGTGTGTGAGAGAGAAAATGTCAAGTATCTCTGAAGAAGGAACTGCAGGATTTCACCAAAGTTTGCTTTCGTGGGGAACTCAATGCTAAGGTCTGGTCTAGTATGATCTAGCCAGTAAGCAGATAGGGCCCAAGGGTGGCCATAAGATGGGGCCCAAGGGTCATGCACCAGCCATAAGATGGGGCCCAAGGACTTTAATTACAAAGTGAAGAGCAGAGAAAAGTTTTGGTTCATTGCGTGCTTGCTCCAACTGCTGCATCCCGCATACTTACAGTGTGTGTGTGTGTGTGTCTCTCTTTCTCTCTCTGTGTCTGTGTGTGTGTGTCTCTCTCTCACTCACTCTGTGTGGTGTCTGTGTGTGTGTTAGGAAAGGATACAGTCAATGGCTCAAGCATAAATGATCATGGATCCAGTACGCCAGGTAAAGAATCCACATCTATTTTAATGAAGTCAAGAATGCCATGGATCAGATTGTTTGTTTCAACCTGTTGATCAAGCTGAAGCAAACCCTCACAGTGCCAGAGATGGACATTTTAATATTTATTAATCTCCTCAGGGTCAGGAACGGACAGCAAGACAACAAATGAGTTTGTGTGTGTGTGTGTGTGTGTGTGTGTGAGAGAGAAAATGTCAAGTATCTCTGAAGAAGGAACTGCAGGATTTCACCAAAGTTTGCTTTCGTGGGGAACTCAATGCTAAGGTCTGGTCTAGTATGATCTAGCCAGTAAGCAGATAGGGCCCAAGGGTGGCCATAAGATGGGGCCCAAGGGTCATGCACCAGCCATAAGATGGGGCCCAAGGACTTTAATTACAAAGTGAAGAGCAGAGAAAAGTTTTGGTTCATTGCGTGCTTGCTCCAACTGCTGCATCCCGCATACTTACAGTGTGTGTGTGTGTGTGTCTCTCTTTCTCTCTCTGTGTCTGTGTGTGTGTGTCTCTCTCTCACTCACTCTGTGTGGTGTCTGTGTGTGTGTTAGGAAAGGATACAGTCAATGGCTCAAGCATAAATGATCATGGATCCAGTACGCCAGGTAAAGAATCCACATCTATTTTAATGAAGTCAAGAATGCCATGGATCAGATTGTTTGTTTCAACCTGTTGATCAAGCTGAAGCAAACCCTCACAGTGCCAGAGATGGACATTTTAATATTTATTAATCTCCTCAGGGTCAGGAACGGACAGCAAGACAACAAATAAGACGGATGACACTAAGGGCCAGTCTCCGTCGGGACAAGGGGAGAATGATCTACAGAGTGGCCAAAGTAGGTGACCAAACATAGATGAGAGCACAACCGTACATAACATAACATTAACATGCATTCACATGGGTGAGATTTATATATTATATAAGGTCTTCATTCAGGTCTTGCTGTCATTCACTCATTTCTGCATTCTCATTGATTTTTTATTACCATTTTCAACATACTGTACTCATACACTAGTGCTCCCACATATGCAGACACAGGGATGCACGTGCACAGACACACACACACACACACACACACACACACACACACACACAGACACACACACGCACACACACACACACACACACACACACACACACACACACACACACACACACACACACAGACACACACACACACACACACACACACACACACACACACAGACACACACACACACAAACACACACACACGCACACACACACACACACACAGACACACACACACAGACACACACACACACACACACACACAGAGACACACACATCATGAATGGACCATGCTGTGTTATTCCTAATTGTACACTTTTGATCCTGTCTCCACAGATGCGGATGGGGAAACAAAGCAGCAGGAGACGGGTAAGACTCTTCCTCCATCTTTACCCCATTTCACTCCATCTTAACCCCAAATTGGGGTCAAATTGGATGGGGGGGGGACAGGTAGTGATATGGCCTTATTCAATTAAGATGTCTCTTGCGGGAGAACGGTTAATTAGGTACGCCATTTGCTCTTGTAAGTTGACAACATTCTGTCTGTTCTCAACATCCTGTTCCCGCTGTTTCTGTGGTATTAACATGATCTGGATTGGGCCATTTCTGAAGACCACTGGATTACCTGACACTTTTAAGAATGGGCCATTTCTAGGCTTTTCTCTCTGACATTGTACTGTGCCTACTTCAGAGACCACTGTTCCCACCTAGTTTTGGCTATAATCAAATGCTTGACCTCTTTAAAAGGCTGAGACCATGTAGTTCCGTAGGACAAAATCAGAATAATTCTGAGAAGTACTGGCACAGAGTTACAAAAGCTAGAATATTGTTTTTTTTTTCTCTGAAAAGCTCTGAACTGACCATTTATTGCTATTGTTGATATATTTATTCCTGGATCCTAGGCCTACTTGTTGAAATTACAAGCGTGGACGTTTTATCGACTGTACTGATGTGATGCTTGTAGAATCTCCGTTAATAACAGGAGCCGTTTGTTTGTGTGCAGACCGCAGGATCCTGTGGATCTTGTTGCCTGTTCTGGGAGTGTTGGTGGCTGGGGTGCTCTTTGTCCTCAAGTTCAAATGCATGAAGGTGCAGGACCATGCAGGTGAGTGTGTCTGCATGAATGTGTGTGTGTGTGTGTGTGTGTGTGTGTGTGTGTGTGTGTGTGTGTGTGTGTGTGTGAGTGTGTTTGTATGTGTGCGTGTGTGTATGTGTGTGTGTAATTGATATCCTGAAGCTACTTATTCCAGTTACCTGTTCCACTTATTATTAACGATTTGTTTATTTTGCTGTCACAGAGCCGACTGAGAACGGGACCGAAAAGTGAGTTTCTCTTCTGTCTTTTTCTTTTCATTTTTAATTCATACCTTCAGTCATTCTCTCTCTCTTTCTCTCTCTCTCTCTCTCTCTATATATATATATATACGCACACACACACACAAACGTACAGCCATATGATTGCCCATATCTGATGTTGTATGTTTCCAATTCTCCAGTGCCTCCTTCCAAAGATCTGACAGCAACAAAGATGGCGTCATGCTCCTGGGGGTGAAGACATCTGGTGGAGAGGAAAATAGTATGTCTCAAACAGACAGAAATAGTATGTCTCAAACAGACAGAAATAGTATGTCTCAGACAGACAGAAATAGTATGTCTCAAACAGACAGAAATAGTATGTCTCAAACAGACAGAAATAGTATGTCTCAAACAGACAGAAATAGTATGTCTCAAACAGACAGAAATAGTATGTCTCAGACTTTTAACAAACAGGCTTACATTTGGGACACTCTTATCGGAGCAGTTGCTAAAGTCAAACTGTCTTTGAAACCCCTGGTGCCATCCTAGGGCCCTATGGTGCCATCTTCTGGGGTGATATGGTGCCATCCTAGGGCCCTATGGTGCCATCTTCTGGGGTGATATGGTGCCATCCTAGGGCCCTATGGTGCCATCTTCTGGGGTGATATGGTGCCATCCTAGGGCCCTATGGTGCCATCTTCTGGGGTGATATGGTGCCATCCTAGGGCCCTATGGTGCCATCTTCTGGGGTGATATGGTGCCATCCTCTGGGGCCCTATGGTGCTATCCTCTGGGGCCCTATGGTGCTATCCTCTGGGGTGATATGGTGCTATCCTCTGGGGCCCTATGGTGCTATCCTCTGGGGCCCTATGGTGCTATCCTCTGGGGCCCTATGGTGCTATCCTCTGGGGTGATATGGTGCTATCCTCTGGGGCCCTATGGTGCCATCTTCTGGGGTGATATGGTGCCATCCTCTGGGGCCCTATGGTGCTATCCTCTGGGGCCCTATGGTGCTATCCTCTGGGGCCCTATGGTGCTATCCTCTGGGGTGATATGGTGCTATCCTCTGGGGCCCTATGGTGCCATCTTCTGGGGTGATATGGTGCCATCCTCTGGGGCCCTATGGTGCTATCCTCTGGGGTGATATGGTGCTATCCTCTGGGGTGATATGGTGCTATCCTCTGGGGTGATATGGTGCTATCCTCTGGGGTGATATGGTGCTATCCTCTGGGGCCCTATGGTGCTATCCTCTGGGGCCCTATGGTGCTATCCTCTGGGGTGATATGGTGCTATCCTCTGGGGTGATATGGTGCTATCCTCTGGGGTGATATGGTGCTATCCTCTGGGGTGATATGGTGCTATCCTCTGGGGCCCTATGGTGCACGGTTTGTCCTACAGCACAATCAGAGAGATGTTTTTTTCCAGAATGGCTCTCAGACCAACTGGGTGGAGGGGGGAGTGGCACAGGCCTGGGTGGAGGGCGGAGTGGCACCAGGTGGGAGTGGCACAGGCCTGGGTGGAGGGGGGAGTGGCACAGGCCTGGGTGGAGGGGGGAGTGGCACAGGCCTGGGTGGAGGGGGCACAGGCCTGGGTGGAGGGGGGAGTGGCACAGGCCTGGGTGGAGGGCGGAGTGGCACCAGGTGGGAGTGGCACAGGCCTGGGTGGAGGGGGCACAGGCCTGGGTGGAGGGGGGAGTGGCACAGGCCCGGGTGGAGGGGGGAGTGGCACAGGCCTGGGTGGAGGGGGGAGTGGCCTGGGTGGAGGGAGGGGGCACAGGCCTGGGTGGAGGGGGCACAGGCCTGGTGGAGGGCACTTACACATTCCGTGTTTTCACATTTTCCGAAGACACTTTGCGTCCCACGCCATCAGTCCACACACTAGAGATCCCGCTCCATCACTCTGCCCATACAGAATCTTGTTCAGCACTCCTGTGTGTGCGCGTGTGTGTGTGTGTGTCTGTGTGTAATGGCTGTGTGTGTATGTGTGTAATGGCTGTGTGTGTATGTGTATGTAATATGTGTGTGTGTGTGTGTATGTGTATGTGTGTGTAATATGTGTGTGTGTGTGTGTGTGTGTTTGTAATGTCAAATGCAGTGGAAGCAGTGTCTTGTTAATCTCTCACTAACCCCCCCGGTGTGTGTGGGTGTGGGTGTGTGACTGTGTGTGTCTCTGTCAGTGTGTAATTGCCAAGGTTGTGGAAGCGAGATCTTGTTAATCTCTCAGTGTGTGTGTGTGTCTGTGTCTGCGTGCGTGCGTGTGTGTGTGTGCGTGCGTGTGTGTGTGTATGCATGTGTGTGTGTGCGTGCGTGTTTGGTGTGTGTGTGTGTGTGTGTGTGTGTGTGTGTGTGTGTGTGCATGTGTGTGTGTGTGTGTGCGTGCGTGCGTGTGTGTATGCATATGTGTGTGTGTGCGTCTGTGTGTGTGTGCATATGTGTGTGTGTGTGTGTGTGTGTGTGTGTGTGTAATTGCGGAGGCAGTGGCGGGGCGGGGAAGGTGTTTCCTGTGATTGGAGATCTCCGCCCAGCGAGAGAGCCTGACGGTGATGACGGATAGGGACTTCCTCACACAAACACTGGGCCTATTTTCAACATGGGGGCCATTGTGTGTCTTTGGGGGGGGGGGGGGGGGGGGGGGTCCTGAGTAAATGTCAGAGTGGCCAGAAAAACTCTGTCTGTGTGTGTGTGTGAGTGTGATCACCAAACTGCATGGGCATATGCAACCATACCAGCACATATGCATACATATATGTGCAAAATGTACACATGCACACATTCAGACATAGGCTTATATCTGATATTCAGACATAGGGTATACAGTATCTGCTCACACACCATACAATGTCTTGTGGGTGACCTAAAAATGAAATACCGTCCTTATGACTGCACACACACACACACACACACACACACACACACACACCTTCCTCTGGTTAGTGTAATGGGAGTGTGTGTGTGTTTAGCTGGTGTGTGTGAGTGTGTGGCGGGAGGCGTGCGTTGTGTGTTCTGTGATTCGTGTGTCGCAGCATCAGGAAGGCTTTTGATTTCATGTTCAGGTCACGCAGGCCCTTTATTGTTGCCTCCACTGCGGTCAACAACACATTGTGCCTCTGTCCTCCGACCAGTCCCGTCCAGGCCACTGACAATCGGGGGACTCAGCGTGCTGACCTCGCTGTAAACAAAGCTAAAAGAACGCCGTTTGAGTCTTGAATTCCGCCACAGACAATGCACGAGAAGTGTGACATCACCCGGCTAGCGGACGTGGATGTTTACGAGACGACAAGTTGGAATCTGTCATCAGAAAGAGAGAGATGAGAGATGAGGGGGAGGGTAGAGCAGACGGAATAGAGAGCGTTGAGGATTTGTTTAGCAACACTTTAGAAACACTTTATACAACTTTTTGTTTTTATAAGACTTTTTCAAACAGACCAGAGAGAGAATTCGCCAGAGTAAAATAAAGGGCAGACAGAAATCTTTGTGGGAAAGTTTAGCGTTGTGTCCAGCTCTTCTTGTAGATGACAACAGCGCCCTCTGGTGTTAACTGGCCTGCACCTACAGAAAAAAAGCAGCAAAGGTGACCCGCTGACAGTGGATCTTGCATGGTGACATCTTTACGTCATCGCTGTATTCCCAGAAGCTGCTAATCATAACACACTCACATGATTCTTATTTAAAGGAAAGTTGACTCTGAAAGTAATTTAAGGTGTTGGAAATTCTCATCGCTGCTTAATTAATGAAGATCATCTTTCGTTCCACAGTGGCAGCCAGATAAGATGGGCAGCAGACGGAACGCAAGAGACACACTGGTCATCTCCTCCCTAACCACCACTGGTCGTCTCCTCCCTAACCACCACTGGGCATCATCCTCTCTTCCCTGGCAACGGAGTCAGCTCAGTAGTTATAGCAAAGAAACGCTGAAGTGGGTTCAATTATAAATCCAATATGACGTGGGGTATTTCCTGTAAGTTAAGCCAGAGTACTATATATATATATATATATATATATATATATATATATATACATATATATATATATATATATATATATATATATATATATATATATATATATATATATATACATATATATATTTATATATATTATACTCAAAATGAAACATGCAAGCGTGCATATAGACTGACATGAGTCTATACGTCTTATGGCAAAAATGTCAAGCCAATTTGAAAGCAATTTGTCTCTTTTTAACAATTTCTGTACCAAACACTGTTGTGTGATTTTGACAAACACTGTTGACGAAATGGATCATCGCCATTGCTTCACCTTGTCCGTATTCTGGATGGTATTCGGATGAAGCATCAGTGCCCTGTAGGCACTGCTATGCTAGATATCTAATTAGTGTTTGAGATATAGTGGATAAGCTCATAAGAGTTCACTGATGTGAAACAAATAATGTGAGCTTGTGCGTTCAAGGTCGTGAATATTCTGACTCACTACGGTGTAATAGCTTCAAAATAGCTCAAACGCTTGAGTGAACTTTCCATATTTTTATATCACAAAACATATAAATTAACAACAAACTTTTCTTTTAAAAAATACACTTGTTGATTGAATTGGTTAGATTTATATTGATATAGGTCTTACACTGAATAAACGGTGGCCGGTATTTGATCACCTGTCCACGTTTTTAATAAACTGCCATTCAGTTTCATTTTTTAGGTTTTGATTCATATGGTTTGGGCTCTCTTGAGTCTCCAATCTGTTGGACTTTTTTTATTTTGTTTAACTTGTATCCTTCACAGCTGTTAAATCCTCACTCCAGTTTCTCTGTGGCCTTGACTACTGGACCAAATAATATAAATGAACAAATAAACACATTTAAGGATATTCAAGCTCATGTGCAACATTCGGATGTGAATTTAGCAGACAAAGATCGCTAATTGTGTTATGTTTTGTTGTTTTTTCTGTTGTGTTTGTGTTGTTTCTACACAGATCTGTGCCGTTACAGAGGGCTGTTGCCCTAGTGGTTCCGATGGTGTGTGTGTGTGTGTGTGTGTGTGTAAAACAGCTTTGCCTTTTGTATTACATCCATTTGAGCCGTAATTGTTTGTCCGTATCTTTCTTGTGCATGTGTTTTAACGTCTCCATTAAAATGTCTCCATTAAAACACTATCTTCTTAAATACCAAAAAAAAAAAACACAAAAAAAAAACAATTCTCTTTGCCACTGAATGAATCCCCAGCATTAATCTTGTTATATTCCCAACACACATCTGACCCTGAGATCTAGTCCAGAGGGCCTGTCCAGTCCCCACACACAGACAGAATCAGACGGCTGATATGAACTGCTTGTTTGTGTCTGATTTTAGATATCACGGCCTTGCAGATGTACAATACTAACGGCATTGCTGGTCGGCGTTCTTGTACGTGGTCGCGCTTTGTTGCCGAGACAGCCAAGAAGCAGCAGTAACGTTATGTTATGTTATGTTATGCAGTGTTTCCCATACATTGACTTATTTGTGGCGGTCCACCACAATATCAACATTGACCACCACACAATGATTTTCCAGGTTGTACTAAATTGTGCTTAAATCTGGTTAGCATCATAACCACGCTGCGCTAATTTGTTAAAAACTGTTGCATTCAAGTTAATTCTGCAAACCTAGCACCACAAATAGAATTCAATTCTGTGGGAAACACTGGTTATGCATCACTAAACAGCACTGAAGGAGGTTTCTGATCTGTTTAAAGTCTGTGTACAGCACATGAGCAAACTCTGGTTCTACTAAATAAAAGTTGTATTCTGTCACAAGCCTTGTGTGTGTGCGTATGTGTGTGTGTGTCAACGTCTTCATTTTCTCTCTCGTGTTCAAATGAGCAGCAGTGAGATGGATTGCATTGTCCCTGCGAGGCATGGCTGAGAGTCTGTGTTGGAAAAGGCTTCAAGGTCAAATTGGGCCAAAAAGGCTTCAAGGTCAAATTGGGCCAGTGACACAACATGAGATGACCATAAATCAAGATGGTGTGTGTGTGTGTGTGTGTGTGGGAGGGGGGGGGGGGGCATGAGTGTAATGTAACAGAGGGCTAATAGTGGAAACGGTGCCATGCAGACTGAGCGTGATGTCGCCCCCGATCTCACTCCCACACGCGGACAGCCTCATTCCGCCCCTGAACCTGATCTGGACCCTGCTGCCTTTCTCATCACCCATCCAGTGTCTGGTGCCAGACGTGGAATATTCCATACCATGTCAGACCACGGTGGAGAAAGCTCTCATTAATGAGGATGCACACACACACGCACACGCACACGCACACGCACACGCACACGCACACACACACACACACACACACACACACACACACACACACACACACACACACACACACACACACATTTCCTATCCATATTACCTTGAGGACACTTGATCAGTGCTTTTTGTTTTAGTCTTTTACACGTTTGCTGCCCCCTACTGGTAAGGAATATAATCCCCACTGTGAGAGCACTGCTGTGATGGAGGGAAATGATCCTTTTGTAGCGCCTTCATTTAATTTGCTTTGTGTTTTTCTTGCTCTATGTACAGTGTAACTCATTGTAAAGGCCTTTGTAACAACACTAATGCATCTACACAGCACAGTGAATGAACCCAAGCCTGAGTCCTCACAGGCTTCCCATTAAAGGTATGCCTCTGATTATGGCTCCCCATTAAAGGTATGCGTCTGAGTCTGGCTCCCCATTAAAGGTATGTCTCTGAATCTCTCGAAGTGGAGGGAGGTGGTTTTGCATGTGGTGGCTTGTTGACATGCCACACTTTGACTGCCCTGGATTCATATGGACCCTAATTCATGTCCAGTGTTTCCCATACATTAACTTATTTGTGGCGGCCCACCACAATATCAACATTGACCACCACACAATGATTTTCCAGGTTGTACTAAATTGTGCTTAAATCTGGTTAGCATCATAACCACGCTGCACTAATTTGTTAAAAACTGTTGCATTCAAGTTAATTCTCCAAACCTCCCACCACAAATAGAATTCAATTCTGTGGGAAACACAGATGTCTCCCAGTGACCCTGTGTGTGTGTGTGCATGTGAACGCTGATCTATGTGTGTGTGTGTGTGTGTGTGTGTGTGTGTGCATGTGAACGCTGATCTATGTGTGTGTGTGTGCATGTTAACGCTGATCTATGTGTGTGTGTGTGTGTGTGTGTGTGTGTGTGATGACCCAGGGGGTTCCAAAGGCCCTGTCCCAGTTCCTCTCCTTCACTCTGCTTCAACATGAGGCTCTTTTTTTCTGCTTGTTTTCCTGCTTTCAGCTCAACACCTCCCTCTGCTTACTCTTTTTATTTCTCTTTCTCTCTCTCCCTCTCTCTCCCTCTCTCTCTCACTCTTACTCTCTCTTCCTCTCTCTCCCTCTCTCTCTCACTCTTACTCTCTCTTCCTCTCTCTCCCTCTCTCTCTCACTCTTACTCTCTCTTCCTCTCTCTCTCTCTCTCTCTCTCTCTCACTCTTACTCTCTCTTCCTCTCTCTCTCTCTCACTCACTCTCACTCTCTCACTCTCTCTCCCTCTCTCTCCCTCTCTCTCTCACTCTTATTCTCTCTTCTTCTCTCTCTCTCTCACTCTCTCTCTCTCTCACTCTCACTCTCTTTCTCTCACTCTTTCTCTCTCACTCACTCTCTAAATGTCTGTGTGTATGTGTAGAGAATGAGATTTTGTGAGTATGTGTGTGTGTATGTGTGAGTGTGTGTGTGTGTGTTTTCATGTCACCTCTCCTTTGCTCTTTTGAAAACTGGACTTCTAGGCACGTCTCCAACTGAGGGGTGGAGAGAGAGAGATGAGAGAGAGAGAGAGGGAGATGATAGAGAGAGAGATGGAGAGATGAGAGAGAGGGAGAGATGAGAGAGAGAGAGAGATGAGAGAGAGAGAGAGATGAGAGAGAGAGGGAGGGAGAGAGAGAGAGAGAGATGAGAGGGAGAGATGATAGAGAGAGAGATAGAGAGAGAGAGCGGGAGATGATAGAGAGAGAGAGAGGGAGAGATGAGAGAGAGAGATGAGAAAGAGAGAGATGAGAGAGAGAGAGAGCAGACAGGAGAAACACTAGCCACTTTTCTCTGCGCTTCACAAGGGTGGCCTAGTTGTTGCCATGGGCCAGGCGGGTCAGGTTTCCACTGATGGAG
>NC_055974.1:28112546-28117546 GCF_018492685.1 Alosa sapidissima
CCCTCTCTCTCTATCTCCCTCTCTCTCTCTCTCCCTCTCTCTCTCTCTCTCTCTCTCTCCCTCCCTCTCTCCTTTCTCTCTGCAGCTTCACCTACTTTTACAGGTGAAACTTGTCTCATGACACACTTTCAGTCTTGCGTTCAGACTGTGTGTGTGTGTGTGTGTGTGTGTGTGAGAGAGAGGGACAGAGATGACGTCAGGCTGCAGACATTAGCAGCTAATGGACTGCATTCAGCAGATCCAGATTGGAAACAGCCACTGATATCCACATACGTTCCACATGGATTTCAAATTCTACTTTGCATATCAAGCGTGAGTGCTATGTCAAGCATCTGCATCGGGTTGTGCAGAGCAGCCTATGAGACGTGCGTGTGAGCCTTGCGTTTGCATATCGCATATGACATGGTAACCGTACACAACGTTTTAATCTGTCACGATTGTTGTGCTCACAATATCTGACAGAAAGCCAATTTCTGGCTATAGCGGCCATATGCCACTTCCTGTTTGTGTGTGTGTGTGTGTGTGTGTCTGTGTGTGTGTGTGTGTGTGTATGTATTGTCATGGGGCTTATGTTACAGTAGGCTAAACTGGCTATAGCGGCCATATGCCACTTCCTGTGTGTGTGTGTGTGTGTGTGCATGTATTGCCATGAGGCTTATGCTGCAGTAGGCTAGACTGGCTTTGGAGCATAACGTATGGTAAGCAGATCTTGAAGTGACTGGTCCTTGGCTGCAAGGTAATGTCCTGGATGGCCAGAAAACCATGAGGGGGTGCTAAATCCTCCAAAACGGACCATTTTATTCTACACCCTAATTAAAGGGTTGTAAGGCTTGTGAAATACCTAATATACTGACCTAAGTTGCTTACCTTCTGTGTTAACATCACAGAACAAGGTAAAATGATGAGTTAATCCATTCTATCACCCCTTTAAGGCCCTGGTATGGTGAAAAGAAAGCAAGCACAGGCACTGTAGATGACTGATGTCGCTGGGCAGGGCCACACCAGAGCCACATTTATGTTAAAGGGAAACTTGATAAACCCGTTTAGAAATCATTAGGATGGTTAAATGACCTGTTCCGGTGAAAATTGTGACTTTACCCACTCCCCCTAGCGTCCCCAGGCGGAAAACCAACCTTGCAACTTTGGGACTACCATCCCGGTAAGAGAAGTGAGAAACAAAAAACTTGTTTTAAATCGTGTTTCTTACCTTGTAACATCCACATTGTTCTGCCGAACTTATGCTAACCGTTTCGCTAGCTTGACAAAATCGCCGGAATTCTCCTGTAAGAGCTACCATTGGGATTCATGGTAATAATGGCAATACAATGTCAGTAGTGTTATCTTGATGACCTTTGACCTCTTGGGTAGTGATTGGCTGCAAAGGCCCTCTCTGCATGTTGAGCCATAATTTGAGCCTAAATCCTCTGATCTTACTCTGTGCTTGCAGTTTTCCCACCTTGACAGAAATCGTTTGCTGTTGCCTGATAGATAAGGTGCAAAGAACAAACAGAAATCTATCTGCATTTGTAGTTACTTTTTACTGTGTTTGCAGAGATCTCTTAGCTAACGGATAAAAGTGCTAAGATGCAAATGTGTGCAAATGCGTCCTGCAATACATCTACAGACAATAGGCCAAACCCAGTCATGTACCATCACCAGCGGATTCAGCCCAAGGGTCCCACTATGTTAGGTTGGGCAGCCGTGGCCTACTGGTTAGCGCTTCGGACTTGTAACCGGAGGGTTGCCGGTTCGAACCCCGACCAGTAGGAACGGCTGAAGTGCCCTTGAGCAAGGCACCTAACCCCTCACTGCTCCCCGAGCGCCGCAGTTGTTGCAGGCAGCTCACTGCGTCGGGATTAGTGTGTGCTTCACCTCACTGTGTGTTCACTGTGTGCTGAGTGTGTTTCACTAATTCACCGATTGTGATAAATGCAGAGACCAAATTTCCCTCACGGGATCAAATGAGTACTTATATGTTCCCACATTTCTAGATTAGGGTTAGGGGCTAGCCATGCTTATAAGTAGAACCTACTTGAATGCCCTCATACAGGCATATGCTACCTCCAGACCGCTGCGCTCCTCAGACGAACGACGTCTTGCTCTGCCACCGGTATGCTCAGGCCAATCCAAACTTTTCTCATCTGTTGTTCCTAGTTGGTGAAACGCACTACCAGTTCCTACTAGAACAGGGACATCCCTCTCCATCTTCAAAAAACTCCTCCATAGACAAACATACTCCATAGACCCAGCTCTTTGAACATCTCTCATAGCACCACTTACAACTAGTCTTGCTGATCCTAGCACTTACCACCTGACTAGAACTGAGACTCGACTGCAAAAAACAGCACTCATTGATGCACTTATTCTTATTGTACTCTATCTTTTTTAAAATTGTCCTGGAATTCTTGAGAGAATTTCATTAAAAAGCTTAAACTGTTTACCATGTTGTTAGTCACTTTGGTTAAAAATGCGTCAGCCAAATGTAATGTAATTTAATGTAGAGTAGACCACTCACTCTTTACAATTAGGGAGGTAAACTATGGTCTCGACCTGCATATAACAGGGATGTTGTCATTGATGAGGCTAAAGACAAGCAGACACTTTGCGTTACAACATGGTAACTCACACACTGCATGTTTAAATCACGTAAATGAAATTGCAATTGCAGGTGTTTATGTAACCCTTGATATCTTCAGGAGGAGGTTCTCTGGGTAGTAGTATACAATGAATTCACGTAGAAATGAGTTTGAACTGAAAGCGATGTTTATTCATCACCAGCCACAACGATCAACCCAACTCCCCTCTTTTCCTCTGCACCTTCCTCTCCAACCCCGCTGAGCATTCTGGGCCTTGTAGTTCTGCCCCTATGGGTATTACAGCTCTTACACTTACACTATTCGTTCAGACGGCTCACACTGCAGGACAGCCGACTTTTGTGTGTGATGGCAGGGATAAATATGAACTAGAACTAGATGTACCGCTTTGCGGTACAAAATATGACCGCCACACAGTCCTGCACATTCTCTCCGCAAAAATAAAATCACGCTTGTCAATTTGTTTCCATCTCCTACTCCATCCCCTACTCTTGCAACTTTTGTGCATGTTAATGAGTGTGCATGTGTGCATTTGCTTTTGTGTATATATGTCCCTCTCTGTGTGTGAGTTTTCGCTTGTGAGTGTGTGTGGGGGTAATGGGGTGTGTGTGTGTGTGTCTGCTTGCCTGCATGTGTGTGTGTGTGTGTGTGTGCGTTTTGTGTGTGTGCGTGTGTGTGTGTGTGTGTGTGTATGTGTGTGTGTGTGTGTGTGCGCATGTTCACTTGTGCAACATGGCATCATGGTTTTGCGTAAATACACACGGCACTTAAAATATAGCCAACTGCCGTGTTATCTGCACGCATTTTGAGCTATCAGCGTGCACGTCAACGCCGCGTAAACACACACGCCACTTATCCTCTCACTTCCACGTGCATGTCAACGCCAAGTATGTGGCGCCCTCTAGGGTTAGGGTTAGGTTATGGCGTTGATAAACACGCCAAAATGCTATTATGTGTTAGATAACACGCTAGTGGTTATTGGCGTGTCATACATACGCAGTTCATGAGATCAGTCTGACTTGTGAGTGTGTGTGTGGGGGTAATGGGTGTGTGTGTGTGTCTGCTTACCTGCATGTGTCTGTGTGTGTTTATGAGTGTGCGTGTTTGTCTGTGCTTGTGTGTGTGTTTATGTGTGTGTGTGTATGTATGTGTGTGTGTGTGTGCCTGCATGTGTGTGCATGTATCTTTATGTGTGTGTTTGCGTGTGTTCATGAGTGTGTGTGTGTGTATGCATGCATAGGGTACTGTCACTAAATGTAGACATAAATTAATTTATTGTGTGTCCCCCCATGAACAAACAATAGTTCTGTGTCATCCTTGTGTCATCCTTGTGGGGCTATACGCGGCGGTCACCATACAATCTATTTTCACAGTTGGTCTTATAATTTGATGTCTGCTTGTGTGCGCTGTGCCATCCATGGGGGTCAGAGGTCAGATGCATAAATAAATAAATAAATAAATAAATAAATAAATAAATGGCCTTTGTCACATGATGATGTCGGCAGCGCAGGTTTGTCAGGCTTAGTTGTTGATCACCAGTAACCAACATTCACCATCTTGCCGTATTCATAAATGAAAGCATATTTGTGCTAATGTCAAGCACTAATTCACCATCTTGCCGTACTCATAAATGAAAGCATATTAGTGCTAAAATCAACATTCACCATCTTGCCGTATTCACAAATGAAAGCATATTAGTGCTAATGTCAACATTCACCATCTTGCCGTATTCATAAATGAAAGTATATTAGTGCTAATGTCAACATTCACCATCTTGCCGTATTCATAAATGAAAGCATATTAGTGCTAATGTCAAGCACTAATTCACCATCTTGCCGTACTCATAAATGAAAGCATATTAGTGCTAATGTCAACATTCACCATCTTGCCGTATTCATAAATGAAAGCATATTAGTGCTAATGTCAAGCACTAATTCACCATCTTGCCGTACTCATGAATGAAAGCATATTAGTGCTAAATTCACCATCTTGCCGTACTCATAAATGAAAGCATATTAGTGCTAATGTCAACATTCACCATCTTGCCGTACTCATAAATGAAAGCATATTAGTGCTAAATTCACCATCTTGCCGTACTCATAAATGAAGGCATATTAGTGCTAATGTCAAGCACTAATTCACCATCTTGCCGTACTCATAAATGAAAGCATATTAGTGCTAATGTCAACATTCACCATCTTGCCGTACTCATAAATGAAAGCATATTAGTGCTAATGTCAAGCACTAATTCACCATCTTGCAGTACTCATAAATGAAAGCATATTAGTGCTAATGTCAACATTCACCATCTTGCCGTACTCATAAATGAAAGCATATTTGTGCTAATGTCAAGCACTAATTCACCATCTTGCCGTACTCATAAATGAAAGCATATTAGTGCTAATG
>NC_055974.1:28127546-28142546 GCF_018492685.1 Alosa sapidissima
GGATAGTGAAGAGTGACAGGAAGTGAGTGCGAGAGAGAGTCCCGGTGGGATACGGAAGGGACCACGGGGCGGGAATCGAACCCGGGTCGTCGGCGTGCGGTGCAGGTGCCCCAGCCAGTTGTGCCATGGCTGGGGCCTACCCCATGCATTTCTATCGAGGATTTTTTGAGTGGCGTTTCTCCTCATTAGAAAGTGTCTGGATACACTTATATTAGGCTGTGAATGGCTGGCAGGCTACTGTTCAGAACGCCATTTTTTTTTTTGCCAGTGGGTCAGAATTCTGTTTTTGTGACGTAGCCATTACATCTCAATACACATGTAAAAGTTATTTTTTTCAAGTTCAACTTTAAACGTTTTTAAAAGTTTGTCACCAACTGATATTTTGGGAGAGGGCAGTCACAACACATCTTATTGAGTTTTCCTCTGCTGTCAGCTGTTCTACAGAGAGAGAGAGAGGAGTGCAGTGGAGATCAGGAGACAGCAAGAGAGAGAGAGAGAGAGAGAGAGAGAGAGAGAGAGGAGTGCAGTGGAGATCAGGAGACAGCAAGAGAGTGAGAGAGTGAGAGGAGTGCAGTGGAGATCAGGAGACAGCAAGAGAGTGAGAGAGTGAGAGGAGTGCAGTGGAGATCAGGAGACAGCAAGAGAGTGAGAGAGTGAGAGGAGTGCAGTGGAGATCAGGAGACAGCAAGAGAGTGAGAGAGTGAGAGGAGTGCAGTGGAGATCAGGAGTGCAGCAAGAGAGTGAGAGAGTGAGAGGAGTGCAGTGGAGATCAGGAGACAGCAAGAGAGAGAGAGAGTGAGAGGAGTGCAGTGGAGATCAGGAGACAGCAAGAGAGAGAGAGAGTGAGAGGAGTGCAGTGGAGATCAGGAGACAGCAAGAGAGTGAGAGGAGTGCAGTGGAGATCAGGAGACAGCAAGAGAGTGAGAGAGTGAGAGGAGTGCAGTGGAGATCAGGAGACAGCAAGAGAGAGAGAGTGAGAGGAGTGCAGTGGAGATCAGGAGACAGCAAGAGAGTGAGAGGAGTGCAGTGGAGATCAGGAGACAGCAAGAGAGTGAGAGAGTGAGAGGAGTGCAGTGGAGATCAGGAGACAGCAAGAGAGAGAGAGAGTGAGAGGAGTGCAGTGGAGATCAGGAGACAGCAAGAGAGAGAGAGTGAGAGGAGTGCAGTGGAGATCAGGAGACAGCAAGAGAGTGAGAGGAGTGCAGTGGAGATCAGGAGACAGCAAGAGAGTGAGAGAGAGTGAGAGAGTGAGAGGAGTGCAGCAAGAGAGAGTGAGAGTGAGAGAGTGAGAGGAGTGCAGCAAGAGAGAGTGAGAGTGAGAGAGTGAGAGGAGTGCAGCAAGAGAGAGAGAGAGTGAGAGTGAGAGGAGTGCAGCAAGAGAGAGTGAGAGTGAGAGAGTGAGAGGAGTGCAGCAAGAGAGAGTGAGAGTGAGAGAGTGAGAGGAGTGCAGCAAGAGAGAGAGAGAGTGAGAGTGAGAGGAGTGCAGCAAGAGAGTGAGAAAAAGGGAGCAGAGCAAAGCGAGAGAGCGGAGAGTGAGCGAAAGAGAGAGGAGGTGGTGGAAAGAGAGAGGAGGTGGTGGAAAGAGAGAGGAGGTGGTGGAAAGATAGAGGAGGTGGTGGAAAGAGAGAGGAGGTGGTGGAAAGATAGAGGAGGTGGTGGAAAGAGAGAGGAGGTGGTGGAAAGGTGGTGGAAAGAGAGAGGAGGTGGTGGAAAGATAGAGGAGGTGGTGGAAAGAGAGAGGAGGTGGTGGAAAGATAGAGGAGGTGGTGGAAAGATAGAGGAGGTGGTGGAAAGAGAGAGGAGGTGGTGGAAAGAGAGAGGAGGTGGTGGAAAGGTGGTGGAAAGAGAGAGGAGGTGGTGGAAAGAGAGAGGAGGTGGTGGAAAGAGAGAGGAGGTGGTGGAAAGATAGAGGAGGTGGTGGAAAGAGAGAGGAGGTGGTGGAAAGAGAGAGGAGGTGGTGGAAAGGTGGTGGAAAGAGAGAGGAGGTGGTGGAAAGAGAGAGGAGGTGGTGGAAAGAGAGAGGAGGTGGTGGAAAGATAGAGGAGGTGGTGGAAAGATAGAGGAGGTGGTGGAAAGAGAGAGGAGGTGGTGGAAAGATAGAGGAGGTGGTGGAAAGAGAGAGGAGGTGGTGGAAAGAGAGAGGAGGTGGTGGAAAGAGAGAGGAGGTGGTGGAAAGAGAGAGGAGGTGGTGGAAAGATAGAGGTGGTGGAAAATATAGAGGAGGTGGTGGAAAGAGAGAGGAGGTGGTGGAAAGATAGAGGAGGTGGTGGAAAGATAGAGGAGGTGGTGGAAAGAGAGAGAAAGGGAGGGAGAGAGAGAGAGAGAGAGAGAGAGAGAGAAAGAGGGAGAGAGAGAAAGAGAGCAGGACAGAGAGGGGCAGCAGCAGCACTGGGCGATAGGCGGCGCGTGACTGTTTTCTTAGCAGGATCTTGTTCGCTCGTCCATGTGACCTGGCAGAGCCGGTCTAACAGCACTAACCCAACCACAAAGAGGAGGAGGGGCGCACTCACACTCTGCTTCAGATGGAGAGAGAGGGAGAGAGAGAGAGAGAGAGAGACAGAGAAAAATCAAGAGAGAAAGAGAGAGAGATTAAGAGAGAGAGAGAGAGAGAGAGAGAGAGAGAGATAGCATACCACTTTTCTCTGAATTTCCCAAGTCCAACACCTATCTACGGTATCAGATTGCTAGGGGTTGGCCTGGTGTGTGTGTGTGGGGGGGGGAGCAAACACTTGCTCTGCTTCATTCTTTTGTGTTGCCAGTGCAGACTGGACCATATATGTTCAGTGTAAGAATAGTGTATATTAGCCTACTGAGGGTGTTTATAAGAGTCTGTTTGTAATGATCCAAGTGGAAATTATCCAGTCTGTTGGCCACTGCCTCAGCCTATGTTTGTGTCTTCAGGAAAACAACCAATGCTATGTGCTGTTCTAAAGATGTATTTCTTCTCTGTGGACTGAATGTAGAGAGCGGAGAGGGCAACAGTTCAGGGCTGCACCCTCTCTGCCTGAGCCCATCTGCTGTGTTTCTGCTGTGAGATTAAAACAATAAGCACATTGGCATGCTAATAAGTAGGACCCAATGCAGAATCAGTCTAGGTGTGTTTGTGTGTGTGTGTGTGTGTGTGGCTACCCTATGGAAGACCACGCCATACACAATTTGTTTCTTTTTGTGAGCCAATTGTTGGTAGCCTAACAAACTACCTGTTATGTTATGAATGCAAAGAGCATCTACAGTAGGCTATTTATAGCACAAGTAGCCCACCTTCTGCTGCAGTGACAATTAATCACACAGTAGCCCAGCTCAGTGCACATAATCCAAACCATCCTCTCTATCACTTCATGTTGTGACTCGCTTTCACTTCATTGCATCAGCTACAATCAATTTCCCTCACAGGATCAAAAGAGTAGCCTATACTATATATCTTTGCATCAAAGTAAAATTCTATTTTTCAATGTGTAATGTAACTTTAAAACAATTAGTCATGGCAAACTATCCTATTTTGTGAAGGAGGCACTTTAAAACTGTCAATTATGCCTAGGCTACTAACATTTCAGCCTACTGGGGCAGCCGTGGCCTACTGGTTAGCACTTCGGCCCTGTAACTGGAGGGTTGCCGGTTCAAGCCGCCCCCGACCAGCAGGCATGGCTGAAGTGCCCTTGAGCAAGGCACCTAACCCCTCACTGCTCCCCGAGCGCTGCTGTTGATGCAGGCAGCTCACTGTGTCGGGATTAGTGTGTGCTTCACCTCACTGTGTGTACACCGTGTGCTGTGTGTGTTTCACTAATTCACGGATTGGGATAAATGCAGAGACCAAATTTCCCTCATGGGATCAAAAGAGTATATACTTATACTATACTTATATACTTACTGGGAAAACTGAGAAATAATTAATAGATGCAACAGCTAAAAGCCTACCTTTTTTCAACGGCCTTTAATTAATCGTAACAAACAAAAAAAAAATCTTATTTTTTATGAAGGTGGCACTTTCAAACAGTCAATTTTTCCTACCAATATAATATTTCAATAACCACCTGAGAGGAAAACTGAGTAGATGGCAACAGCAAATTACCTGCCTTTAATTGGCTGGTGAAGTTTCCTCTTTGGCCTATCACAATAGTCGACTCAGCCACACAGCGTGCCGTGCAATGGAACAGCACGCGCTAACGGGTTGCCTGGCAAAATTAGTGATTTCTAGAATGTTAAACGCGCTGTGATTGGCTGATGCGTTGCCGTCAGCTGTGCTCTGGAAGGCTATAAAGACCAGAAAAAGCAGCGCATGTTGTTTCAGACCTGTGTGAGAGTGGTTGACTGTGAGTGTGATTGGGGAGGTTATGTGTGTGGGGAAACTATTTATCTGAAATCAAATTAAGTTATTTTACTCTAACAGAATTTATAAAGGTAAGTCTCATTTCCTGAGTTTTTTTTACAGTCGTGCTTAACGTAAGCTGTCGTTGAGATGTTGCTAGCTCCATTGAAAGTTATTTCTTTCAAACTAGTAAACTTCGCTTGCTAACGTTACAGTTGCAATGACTTCTTTTTGCTGTCCCTGGCAGTTTCTTGACAAGTTCTTGTTTATGAACCCAATTGTTCGTTTAACCTGGTGAAATCGCTATCTGGTTCATTTTCATCGTGTGTTTTGTCTTGACTTCACCGGCAATGTTTAACGTTAACGTTAAATGATTCGGCAGTTAACCTACTTAGTCTTTCAAGGCATATTCGTCTTAACAGCAGCACGACTATCCTACAACATGTTGTATTCATGGATATGAGATGGTTTAAAAACGGATTCTCTAAGCCTTTGTTTTTTCTTCATCCGTAGCACTTTATATTTAAACTAACGACTGATAACCATGGTTGCAACAAGCACACTGAAAAACAAGAACTCGGAGTGCATATCCGAAGCATTCGACCGTCGGTACGACCAGAGCTACATCGAAGATGGTAAGATTGCCCTTTTCTTTGTGTTTGCAGCATGTTTTTCTACCAGCTGAATTGCGGAGTGAGCTGGACCCTTCCAAATGATGATTATGCAGCTAGTGGTTGTTTACCCGGCCGGCAGTGGTGCAGAGCCGCTCCGCGCCATCCAGGGGAGGGGAGGGGAGGGCGTTGGAGTCAACCGAATGATGAAGTCATCCTCCTCCAGCTCCAGCGCTGTTGTGTGCGCAGTCCTTTTGCTTTAGATTCTTTGAAGAACGGTGGACACATGCGATTTTCTAAATGACATGCTATTTTAATTCATGTCAAATGTTGAGATATTAATTACACAAATTTAGCATAGTATTCATTTATCAAAATGTCATGTGTCAAACGTAACACATGAATATCACTGATAAAAGAAATGTCAGTTATTTCATTAGTTATTTACTATTGACTGCTGGAATGTGTTGTGCAGTTACAAACAACCCTTATGCTGCATGCAGTGCATGCCCCCCTTTTGGTCATTTGTGTGTTGGGTTTCAGCTGTCACTGGTGTTGACCTGTGCCACTGTCTTCTCTCTCCTCTCCCCATCTTTCTGTCCTTCCCTTCCTCCTTTACTCTTCTCCTCCCTCTTATCTGCTCTACCCATTCTTTCTCTCTCTCTCTCTCGATCTCGATCCATCCCTTGTTTACCTCCTTCTCTACCTCTACTCTCCCCCCCCCCCCCCCTCTTCAGCGCTGGACTTCTGGGAGCGCTGCCTGTCTGAGCCCCCAGTGGGAGTGGGCCTGAGCGTTGGCGACGCGGAGTCCCTTCGCCAGGAGGCGGGCACATGCCAACAGCTGGCCAAGCTGCTGGAGGGCTGCCTGTCGCGCGCCAAGAAGAGCACGCTGCACTGCGCCGAGGTGCTGGTCCCAGAGACGCTGACGCGGCGCATCTCGCGCGACGTGCTGCGCCTGGCGGCGGCCGAGCCTTGCGGCCTGCGTGGCTGCGTGCTGCACGTGCTCGTGGAGGCCGAGCGTGGCGGCTGCAAGCGGCTGGAGCGCATCGTGTGCGACGCCAGCGTGGTGCCCACCTTCGAGCTGACGCTGGTGTTCAAGCAGGACGCCAGCGCCTGGCCCAGTCTCAGGGACCTCTTCCACATCGGCGCCTGCTTCGCCCCGGGCTTCCGCCACGCACTCAAGCTCAGCCCTGGATTCCGCCTCATCAAGAAGAAGCTCTACTCCTCCTCTCCGGCCGGTACCGTGGTGGAGGAGTACTGAGCGCGCTCGGACTGGGTCCGATGGGACACCTGGGGTTGGGTGGAGGGGGCTGGTGGGGTTAACTGGACCGGCAAGGTTGAGATTTCCTGTAGAGGGTTCGAGGGTACAATGCACTTCTACACTTCAATACCTGAATGTAAGTCACTCTTACTAGGAGTGATGTTCTTTTTCTAGGCTTTTTATATTTATAAATATATTTTTGTTTTCTTAGATGTGCAACTGTGAGTGTTGGAAGGTGGGTGTATGTGCAAAGTGTGTGTGGCGGAGTTGTGCCATATTATAATGCTAGTTCTTAAATACATTCACAAAGCATTTGGAAATGGCTGTGTGTTTAGCGTAAACGTTTAAGATCTGTAGCGAAAGAAGTGATGACTCCATTTTGTACAAAAAATTAAACCAGACTGCTCGGCGCCAACAAGGATTTTAACACCATTTCAATTTTGAGACTAATTACTCTTTGATTACATGCAAGGATTTGATTGATTAAAATGTCCTATCTAAAGTTTTTAGACATTTGTATACTTCAATTAAGAAATTTGTAGTTCAAATTGGCAATAAATAAAAAGTCAGGATGTATTTTTTAATCACTCTGCATTGGCTGGTGCATAGCTGGTGCACAATAAGATGTGTTTATGAAGATGACTCCAACTCTATACATTCATCATTACGGATTGACTTGGGCTGAGGCCCCCCTGTGTATTTGAATGTAATGCAAGTAGAATGTAGCGCACCATATGGGGGTGTTGAGGGACGAGGAACGGCTCATATAATGGGGTCCACGTAGGTAGGCTTGAATGTAAGTTTGGTGAATCGCCATTAATTGTTTGTCTGTCAGTCTTGTCCAATCACATCGGCCAATAGCCTTGTTCTACAGGAGAGGAGAGGGCTGTGATTGGACGCTGCACTGCGTAAGATCAACATGCTGCTCTGTGGCTGAGAATCTACCGTGTGCCTCATGTTCAAGAGGGGTTTTGTTCTTTTTGGGGTTTTTTTGGTACATTTTCCACATGTTGATTGGGGGATTGCCACACTGTTTTATGTAGTTTTCTACAAGTTTATTTTTTTTTATTTTTTTTTTTTAAAAAGACACCTTTTATTGCCTTTCGGTGGTTATCAGTTGCAGTGTTGCAGTAACTGGGTTTTTTTTGTTTTTTTTCCTTTTTTCTTTTTTAAGAAATTCCTGTTAAAGGAAGTCAATCCTTGTCTATTTGACAATAAAATGTATTTTCACCCGTGACCTGTTTGCCTTGTCTGCTTGTAGTATGAAGTCTTCGTCTGCAGGTCAGGTGACTAGATACATTAGTTATATTCATTAAGCAAAGAAACACAAATGTGTCCTGTTTATCCATGGGTCTGGTCAAACTATTCGTTAATTTCTGATTGGACAAGAGGTCTCCCAGGCCAACCCCTCTTTACTGTAAATAGTCACTCCAACATGAACTGTCCATGAATTATAAACACGAGTGCAGTGATTTCTTGAGTTATGGATCAAGTGGCGTGAATAATTTAATCAAGGGTGAATAATTTTTAGTATGTGACCTATAGACAAGCAAGTAGGATATACAAGTTGTGCACAAGCGCAATATAACCTTCCTCCCTGAACTTTGCTCGAGTGATCTGCTGCATTGTGGGATCACAGAAAATGGCAAAATCAAGATTAAAACTTTTTGGGGGGGATTGAGGATGAATTAACTAAAATAACAAAAACAATAGCAAAACACAATTTGATGTTTAAACTTGATTAGTTGGTGGTAGAACTGTAATATAAAAGCAGTTTGGTGCTCGTGATCATGGGGTTGGTAAGGATATACCCACAGCTGTGGTTCGGATGGAGGTAAGGTATGTCCTTACCCACCCCACGTCTCACTCATGCCATATTGCTTCAATAAAGCTACACATTTGAACCAACTGGACTGATGCATAATTGCCTTTTGTTGACTGAGACCTACCACACCACTGCAGAGACCAGTTGCTGCTTGGGTAGCCAAATCGTCTCCTCTATAATGGCCTTTTCCTCACTAGTAATCTAGGCCAAGTGGTGGTTTGACTGCCAAAGGGGGGCTGACCGCGTTTCCCATGTCAGGGCCATTGGCTGGCATTGCACCTAGTCTTTAAGGGCTCCCTGTTTACCCGTTTCACCATGTGTTCATCATATGACAGCTAATGGCCCGCAGCAGTGCTGAGATATTCCGCCTCTGCCCCTCCTCCTCTCTACAGGCAGGGGAAGAGGCCCTTGGTCCCTCTCAGTTACCTTAATTGCTAATCCTTCCTTCAAGTCTTAGTCCCTGCTGTAGCACCCAGAGACCCGTTCATTCTGCCTTTATGTGAAATCGATCACTGCGAACTCTGTGGCGTGACATGTTAACATTTTAGCCCTCCTGAGATGGTGGACATGTTGAAGTTAAAACCCAGTTCCTCCCTCTAAATGTGAAGGAAATGTGACCAAGGAGTCAAGGACAGACATGACGTGAGGCTGTCTTCTCATTTCTCTTATTTGTCAATCGTCCTTCTTCCCTTCCTCCCTCCCTCCCTTCCTCCCTTCCTCCCTTCCTTACTTCCTTACTTCCTAGCCCACCGCCCTGGGGCACGTTTCCCAACTTAGCAACTTTGTTGGTTGCAATGCAATTTCCCATTGCCAACCAACTAAACTGCTAACAGGTTAACTATGGTTTTGGGAAACGCACCCCTATCAAAACGTGAAGAGAGCAATGGAGCGAGGACAGGGGGGTCAAGGATAGACGTACTGTACATGAGCTGTGAGAAGTGCTTGCTATACTGTGCTCTTTGAGTGGACTGCAATCGGCGGCCATTTTAATACTTATTTACATTTGCATGTATTCATTTGGCAGACACGCTTTTCCAAAGCGAATGACAGCGTTAGAATAACATTTAAGCTACAACGCTACAGCTTCAGCAATAGAATAACATTTAAGCTACAGCATTAGAATAACATTTAAGCTACAGCGTTAGAATAACTTTTAAGATACAGCGTTAGAATAACATTTAAGCTTCAATAATAGAATAACATTTAAGCTACAACACTACAGCTTCAGCGTTAGAATAACACTTAAGCTTCAGCAATAGAATAACATTTAAGCTACAGCATTAGAATAACATTTAAGCTACAACGCTACAGCTTCAGCGTTAGAATAACATTTAAGATACAGCGTTAGAATAACATTTAAGCTACAACGCTACAGCTTCAACATTAGAATAACATTTAAGATACAACGCTACAGCTTCAGCGTTAGAATAACAGTTAAGATACAGCGTTAGAATAACATTTAAGCTACAGCATTAGAATAACATTTAAGATACAGTGTTAGAATAACATTTAAGATACAGTGCTACAGCTTCAGCAATAGAATAACATTTAAACTACAGGACTACAGCTTCACCTCTGTAAAATAATATTTAAGCTACAATGCAGAGGAGACTATATACTAGAGGACAGGAGTGCCTACATTTTTAGTACAAGTCAAAGTGTGGTAGGAGGAGAAGTGGTAGAAGAGGAGGTAGAGGAAGGAGGTAGAGGAGAGAAGGAGGTGGAGGAGGAAGGGGGTAGGGGACACAGAGGACCTGTCAGTGATTTTGCTTTTGGTGTCGGGGTTGCCACAACAGTGCACAACATGCTCTGGACAACCGGGAAGGTGAGAAGATGGAGTTTAGAAGCTGCCGTTGTAGCCAGCAGACTGGAAAGGTTTCTTAAATTACTATTGGCATCTTAATGACATACACTGCTCAGAGCTACCTGAAGAATGTTGCAGTGGCCCATTGCTCATTATAAGTCAATACAAAAGTCAAGTTTGTGATGCATCTGTAGAGTTGAAAAGGTTATCTGGCTTTCCCTGCTTCAACACGGTCACCTATTGACTCTTGCTGATACAATATGTCCACCATTTTAAGAGGGGTGAAATGTTAACATGGCGTGTCGTAGAGTCTGCATCGATTGATTTTACACAGAGGCCAACGTTCAGGGAACCACATTCACAAAGCAGAATGAACAGGTTTCTGGCTGCTACTGCTGACTACTCTCTCCTTTCCTCTCTTCTTTCAACACCAACTGAGCACTATGAGCAACTACAGCTGACACTGATTGATTGACTGATTGATTGGTTGATTAATTGATTGACAGATTGGTTGAGTGAGTGGGAGATACTTTGCAGGAACTGACAGGATTGGCAGGTCAGCTGCTTGAGGTCAACAAACAAACCATAAGTCTTGGAGAATTGTTATAAGCAAGTTGAAATGAATTGAATCGATTTTTTTCAAGTTTCTGGGAAGCTCTTTCTCGTTTTTCATTTTGTGTGTGTCTGATGCGTACCAGATAATTTATCGTGCTCATCACTCTTTAGGGGCTCAGTAGAGTTGTCTTTAATGTTGTATCTTTCTTCTCAGGCCTGAGGCCTGAATATGTATTGTATGAGTAGCAGGACTCTGTAGCAAGCCTGAATATGTATTGTATTCTTTCACACAAACATACGGGTATTTGTGGGTGTTTTTGTGAGGTAACCAGGTACGCCATGTTTTTGGAGGTGCAAACAAACGCTGCATTGCCATTGAGATCACATAGTAAGGAGCTGGCTCAAGGGTTATAAATGTATTTTGTCGTGTTTAGTTGTATAATGAAAGCATAGCTTTTATAGCCATCCATGCATCTTTCCTTCTGGCTCTTTGGCTATGAATTTGGTAACTATAGCGGACTATTTGACGTCTTTAGAACACTACGCTACCTTAGAATAATAAGGTTCTATCTGACATTTTTGTCAAAATGGAGTTATTTACATATTTTTATTCTTTGAAAGTTTCTTAAGTTCAGATGAGGTGTTTCTTAAAGTTGTGTACATTTTTGGACTTTATATCAAAAATAACTTGTTCCATTTACCATGTAACTCTATGGAATTCTAAAACTTTGAAGCTCAAAGTTAACTGATGGTCAAATCAACCAAAACTCTGATTGTTTGCACCTCCAAGTGGTGTGTGACGTAGGTCTGTGACGCGAGTTTGTGTGAAAGAATGAGTAGCAGGACTCTGTAGCAAGCCCCTGAACATGTATTGTATAAGTAGGACTCTGTAGCAAGCCCCTGAACATGTATTGTATGAGTCGCAGGACTCTAACAGGCCTGAACATGTATTGTATGAGTAGCAGGACTCTAACAGGCCTGAACATGTATTGTATGAGTAGCAAGACTCTAGTAGGCCTGAATATGTATGTATGAGTGGCAGGACTCTTTAGCAAGCCTGAATATGTATTTTATGAGTAGCAGGACTCTATAGCAAGCCCCTGAATATGTATTGTATGAGCAGGACTCTAGCCAGCCTGAATATGTATTGTATGAGCAGGACTTTAGCAGGCCTGAATAGTATGTATAAGTATATATACTCTTTTGATCCTGTGAGGGAAATTTGGTCTCTGCATTTATCCCAATCCGTGAATTAGTGAAACACACTCAGTGAACACACACGATAATCCCGGCGCAGTGAGCTGCCTGCAACAACAGCAGCGCTCGGGAGCAGTGAGGGGTTAGGTGCCTTGCTCAAGGGTACTTCAGCCATGCCTACTGGTCGGGGTTCCAACCGGCAACCCTCCGGTTTCAAGTCCGAAGCGCTAACCAGTAGGCCACGGCTGCCTGAATATGTATTGTATGAGTGGCAGGACTCTGTAGCAAGCCTCTGAACATGTACTGTATGAGTAGCAGGCCTCTGAACATGTATTGTATGAGTAGCAGGACTCTGTAGCAAGCCCCTGAACATGTATTGTATGAGTAGCAGGACTCTGTACATGTATTGTATGAGTAGCAGGACTCTGTAGCAAGCCCCTGAACATGTATCAGTAACTTGGCCACGTGCCCACCTCGTGGTGAGGGCCTCAGGGTCTCCACCGACGGCCCACTCCCACTGGGGGCTCAGATAGGCAGCACTCCAGAAGTGCAGCTCTGGGAGGGGGAGGGTGATGTTTTGGGATAGAGGAGTGCAGAAGAGGAGTGCAGAAGAGGAGGAGAGGAAAGAAAGTGGAGGACGAGGAGATGATTGAGGAGAAGGAGGTAAACAGAGGGATGAGGATAGAGGGTGAGAAGAGGAGGAAAGGGATGGGTAGACCAGAGGAAGAAAGGAGGGAGGGATAAATACACATGTAATGCATGAGTAGCAGGACTGTGGCAGGCCCTCGTATAGGTGGAATCTGAGTGGCACCTCCTCCTGTGCCACAGTGGCAACACCTCCTCCTGTCCCAGAGCTGTAGCACCTCCTCCTGTCCCAGAACTGTAGCACCTCCTCCAGTCCCAGAGCTGTAGCACCTCCCCAGAGCACCTCCTCCAGTCCCAGAGCTGTAGCACCTCCCCAGAGCACCTCCTCCTGTCCCAGAGCTGTAGCACCTCCTCCTGTCCCAGAGCTGTAGCTGTAGCACCTCCTCCTGTCCGAGAGCTGTAGCACCTCCTCTATCCCAGAGCTGTGGCAGGCCCTCCTATAGCTGGATCTGAGCGCCCCGTCCTCCTGTCCCATCAGGCCTTTATAGAGCTCTGTCTGAGCTGCTATCTCCTGTCCCAGGGCGGTAGCACCTCCTCCTGTCCCATCAGGCCTTTATAGAGCTCTGTCTGAGCTGCTATCTCCTGTCCCAGGGCGGTAGCACCTCCTCCTGTCCCATCAGGCCTTTATAGAGCTCTGTCTGAGCTGCTCCTCTCCTGTCCCAGGGCGGTAGCACCTCCTCCTGTCCCATCAGGCCTTTATAGAGCTCTGTCTGAGCTGCTATCTCCTGTCCCAGGGCGGTAGCACCTCCTCCTGTCCCATCAGGCCTTTACAGAGCTCTGTCTGAGCTGCTATCTCCTGTCCCAGGGCGGTAGCACCTCCTCCTGTCCCATCAGGCCTTTACAGAGCTCTGTCTGAGCTGCTATCTCCTGTCCCAGGGCGGTAGGACCTCCTCCTGTCCCATCAGGCCTTTACAGAGCTCTGTCTGAGCTGCTATCTCCTGTCCCAGGGCGGTAGGACATGAAGGAATCCCCAGAGACGGCCTATTAAACCCAAAAACGTCTGGGGCATTTCCAAACACAACTCGGCCACGCCAGCCATGGCAAGCGTTCCTGCTTTGCTTCCGTGCTGCTTCGGTGAAGTTCAATGCCGTTCGTGTCGGCGTTCCAGCCAAGCCAACTTTAAAGGCTTTGCCAGCTTCTTCGCCGGCCGTGTGGAGAGAAGAGGATATCCAACCCTTTTGCAGGCTGTTATTTATAGCATGATTCACTGTGAACAACAGTGTGGGTTGAACCGACTCCAGATGGCTTAGAGGAGGGTAGAGAAGGAGGAGGAGGAGAGGGTGTTTTCTCTCTCTCTCTCTCTCTCTCTCTCTCTCTCTCTCTCTCTCTCTCTTTCTCCTCGTTGTGTTTTAATGGTTCATCTGTTCCCCTTAATCAGTTCCAGATAACCTGAGAGAGGTCCCCTAATCTTACCACACTCCGTGTCATCAAGCAGTCAAGACAGCAGAGGGTCTTTGCTTGCTTTGTCTGACCCTTTGAAGTGCTTGTCTGGGTTTTTTAGAGATTGTAACCTCAGGCCAATCTCCCTCACAGACAGAGGCACAGAAGAACACTGTCAGAGGTACTGTAACTAGTTGACAAAGTTACTGAAATGACTTGATGAATTATATAAGTTTACAAGTTTATTCTAAAGCTAAGATATTTGGATTCGTCTGGGCATATTAATAGCGGTATACTGTAACGGGTCATGAACTCATTTGAAATACTGTAATGGAGTCTACATGTGCTAGCCTAGCTATGGAGGTGTTGCAATGAATCTGGACCTGATCTCACACAAGTCTTAGTGGCACCAAAAGTTATTACCTAAATGGGTGATTATGGCCTAGAGTAAATACCTTGGGTATGCTTCTTCTCGAAGTTTGTGGTCAGAGTTTTTTGAGAAGAAGTGTCCTTCTTTTCACAGTTATGGCTGTGGCCTATGGGGATGGGGTAGATTGGGGGTATCAGGAGGTATCTTGCCTCTCAATATTCAGAGTGTTATGCTGGTTGGTTTACATGAGAACCTGAGACATAAGTACAGTTGGGGTTCATTGTGTGTGTGTGTGTGTGTGTGTGTGTGTGTGTGTGTGTGTGTGTGTGTGTGTGTGTGTGTGTGTGTTGGCACGCGTGCATGTGTGTGTGTGTGTATGTGTGTGTGTGCATGCATGTGAGTGTGTGTTGGCGTGCGTGTGTGTGTGTGTGTGTGTGTGTGCTGGCACGAGTTTGTGTGTGTGTGTGTGTGTGTGTGTGCTGGCACGAGTTTGTGTGTGTGTGTGTTTGTGTGTGTGTGCATGCATGTGAGTGTGTTTGTGTGTGTGTGTGTGTGTGAGTATGTTGGCATGCATGCATGTGTGTGTGTGTGTATGCATTGAGTATATGTGTGTGTGTGTGTGTGTGTGTTTTGCACACATATGTGTTTACTACCGTCGCTAAGCTATGCTAAGATTCCGCACAGGTCAGCACTGTAGACCAGTGGACACTGGATACGGTTGTTTGGCTACCCTGTCGGGAGAGGCTGACCAGGGTGGCATGTGGTGTGTGTGTCTCTGTGTGTGTGTGTGTGTGTGTGTGAGAGAGAGGGGACTCATCTGAGTCTCATCTCTCCCCATGAAGCCAGTCCTGTGCCAAGGCTGGCCTCAGATCAGACCCAGATTCAGGTGACATTCGTGGAAGAGAGACACAAGAGATGTGGGCAAAGGTTCCCCAGGACGTCACAGGTGATTGCGTCCTCAAGGTGAACGTCTCAGAGATGCAGAGGTGCTGATGGTGTGTGAGAGAGAGAGGGAGGGGTGGGGGGTGTTTATGAAGTCCGGCAGG
>NC_055974.1:28147546-28189427 GCF_018492685.1 Alosa sapidissima
TATTAAAGTAGGGATATTGATCCATGAATATGGATAGGAGAATGCAACAAATGGCTAGAGCCTTTGGCGCTTCGGACTTATAACCGGAGGATTGCCGGTTCAAACCCTAACCAGTAGGCACGGCTGAAGTGCCCTTGAGCAAGGCACCTAACCCCTCACTGCTCCCCGAGCGCCACTGTTGTTGCAGGCAGCTCACTGTGCAGGCAGCTCACTGTGTGCTTCACCTCACTGTGTGTTCACTGTGTGCTGAGGGTGTTTCACTAATTCACGGATTGGGATAAATGCAGAGACCCAATTTCCCTCACGGGATCAAAAGAGTATATACTATACTATACTACTAGCCTCAGTCCAGTAAGTCCGTTGGCGAGACCTCCTCTGGTGAGTGTTTTGTCCTGGGGAACATGGTGCTTCTGTGCTCAGCGTCTGATCAAAGCCAGTCGCTATCTGTCGCTCTATCTGTCTGATAGCACCGTTATCTCCCACCGGGAGACCTTCACATGGGCACACAGAGGAACAGGAGGTTCCTTAGTGCAGGGCCACAGAGAACTTCGTATGCGTCACAGAACAGACCGGAACGGAACGGAACGGAACGGAACAGAGGTGAACACTCTTCATCTCTTTCATTCTTTTCATTACAGCTTTTGGTTGTAAAATAATAAAGAGAAATGTCTCTGCATCACGTCCCTTTTTAGGGGAATGCAAGCTAGCATTATACCATTGATTCCAATGGGAAAGCAAGCTAGTAGTCACATGTTACATCTAGTTATTTTTACAGGACATTCAATTATTATGACCGCCGCGCAGCGAAGCGGCGGTCATATAGGTTTAGTCAGATTTTTTATTTTATTTCTTTTCTTTTTTTTCTTTTTCGCATGTCCAAATTTCCGTCAAGGATTCCCGGGACACTGAAAGACCGGGGTACGCGAAACTTGGTGGGCATGTAACCCCACATGGATAGCATGGAGCCATCGTTTTTTGTTTTGATCTGTAGCCCCCCCGCTGGACTGGACCCCCCGAAAGAAGGGTAGGGCAGACACAGTTTTCTGTGAATATCTTGAGAACCGTAGGGCCTAGGATGACCAATTTTTTCCGTATGTTTGCCTCCAGGGGTCATGTTAACCCATTCCATGTGCACACATGTGCATAAACAGATACACACGCACACACATACATTCACAGTAATCATACGTATGACACATACTCACACAGTAGACATATGTACGCATGCATGCACATGCACAAACACACATACGCAGGCAAACACACAAGCACGCACACACACACACACACACACACACACAAACACACACACACACACACACACATAAACATAAACGTGTACACGCACACATGCACACAATTCAAGAATTTCTCAGAATTATGAACAGGCAAGATGGGGGTGGGGTTGTATAAAATTAATTTTACATGTGAAATCTATGAACTAATCATGTTTTGGTACTTGTTGTCTAGCAGATACCAGTGAGAATTGAGTGTGGATAATGCAATTTAGTGAGACAGTTAGAATCATATAGGCCTTTCAGCGTGATTTATTTTTGTGGAAAAAATGTGCTGCAATGGGCGGCGGTCATATTTTGTACAGCTCTGCGGTACATCTAGTTTGATTAAAGGCGTTCTAAGCGATGCCACACGTTTTTTAAGCTAAAACATTTTATGTCACTTACTGCAAACATCACTGAATCAACCGCTAGCTATCTGTGTCCTGAATACACTGTAAAAGGGGGGGTCTACAGAAGTGATGTTACCCAGCATCGCTTAGAGCACCTTTAACACAACGGTTATGAAGAAGTATGTATATGTAACTGCTGAAACTATGTACATTACCAACCTAATTTGTTTCCAATAACCCAAAGTTGAGGACGAGTTTAGCTCACAGCTAACACTTATTTCAAGTGATAGCATTAAGGTGTGACTTATGTTTAGTTATGACATGTAAAGTTAAGCTTGCAAAACTTAGTTATACAGTCACCTACAGGCAGCTTGACTGTGACTACGTTCGTGACACTGTCCTGTTAGTAAACTGGAAAGGGCATAAAAGAGGAATGTAATGGTCACTTAATCCCATGAACACCAGATAACTCTCACACTAACGTTATAAAAGAGGAATGTAATGGTCACTTAATCCCATGAACACCAGATAACTCTCACACTAACGTTATAAAAGAGGAATGTAATGGTCACCTTAATCCCATGAACACCAGATAACTCTCACACTAACGTTATTTTGGGCCTTCTATTTACGTTTGTTCAAAGACTTAATAAGTATGAGACCTTTTCGCTTCCCCCCTTTGATGCAGCTCCATAGGTTCCCATTCAATCCAAACGGTCATATTTACCCTAAAAGGGGGCTTGTACATGCAGCACATACAAAATTCCCGGATGTGTCGGTTGTACGTATTCTATTATTTCCTTCATTCTATTCTACTCTAGTTATTTATTTATTTATTTTCTTTTCGTCTATTATCTTTCCATGTATGTTTTTCTATATTTTGTAACTTTTTTTCTCCATTTTTTCATAAGTTAAGCCTGCATCCCATACATTCTTCTAAGGCATCATGGAATTGACTAATTGAGTGAGTGTGTGAATGACTGTGAGATAAAGAAGTGGTGTGTGTCTGTGAGTGTGTGTTCCTTCATCGTACAAATGCTTACTAACATAACATTCATCATGCAAATGTTTACATAACATTCATCATTCAAATGTTTACTAACATATCATTCATCATTCAAATGTTTACTAACATAATATTTATCATTTAAATGTTTGGTAACACTTTACTTGACGGGTGAGTTCATAACACATTCATAGCAGCTGTCATAAACTGCACATAAAGCATTCATGACTGTTTCATGAGACATGACTCAACATTCATACCAAACCTTTCATGAATGTGGAAGACAGAACGACGACAACTTGTCAAAATAAAAGTCTAACATCGTATTTGTGTAACCTGGATAACATTAATTTAATCTCTCCAGCCTTTGTAAATATTTCATGAATATCTTATGAAGTCTACATCGAATTTCACTTTACTATACAAGTTGTGAAGTATTCTTCACGAGGTAAACTAGCCTACATTCAGCTAACCCATATTTGTGTAACCTGGAACGGTTGGACATTCCCAGTAGCAAAAGATGAGAAATCATCTGCAAAGGTTACATCATAAAACAAATACATTTTTATGAAACAAAAATTATTTGCTTGACCATGTTCTGTCTTTTTGGCACTGGAGTAGCCCATTGACTCAGATCAGGTAAGAGGTTTGGTCCAAAAATGGCAATGCTGCTTTGTGACTTTGGTGACTTTTATTTTGACAAGCTCTCGTCGTTCTGTCTTCCACATTCATGAAAGGTTTGGTATGAATGTTGAGTCATGTCTCATGAAACAGTCATGAATGCTTTATGTGCAGTTCATGACAGCTGCTATGAATGTGTTATGAACTCACCCGTCAAGTAAAGTGTTACCAAATGTTTACTAACAAAACATTCCTCATACAAATGTTTACTAACATGGATTCCTGGCAGTGTCCTGACACTGGACTGGGTCCTATTTAGTTTACTGCATCGTAAACACAATATTTAAGGTGTGAAATGACTCTTGAATACCATTTTGGTAATCAATGCTCCAGTGCCATTAGTGATGAATGAAGCAGTGAATATACCATATTGTTTGTTCCCCACAAGCTCAGAGTCCAGTGTGAACTGCTGGACCATTACCATATAAGTGATGGCAATGTGTACGAATGTGCCGCTAACAACACCCCACACCTCTGAATGCATCCCCCCTCCACCCAAACTCACACTTCCCCCACAACTCACACACTTCCCCCACAACACACACACTTCCCCCACAATATACACACCTCCCTTTCCTAAGCTTAACGGCAGCCCAGTAAATACCTATACACACCAGTCTGCTGCAATCCCAGTTGGAACACTGTGTCTAGTACACCACACACACACACACACACACATATACACAGACGCTCGTGACGTGTGATGCCCCAGCGGACACTCCGTCCTCACCAGGAATAGTGCCCTCACACACACACACACACACACACACACGGAGCCTCCCTCCCCCTTGACCTGGCCCGAGAGGTCTTTGGCTTGCAGCAGAACTGTTTACAAACATGCCCATGTCCTTAAGCTATTGGGTTACATCATAACACACTACATAACACACACGTATGTTCCTTTAACACAGTACATAACACACAAGTATGTTCCCTTTCTGTGAAACGCACAGAGCACAAATGTTGCACAGCTCTCGGCTTTCAGTGACATCAGCTGTGTTGTGGAAATATGTTGAATAACAAGTGAGCAGTCTTCTCATCCGATAATGGAAAGGATAGCAGAAATATCTGTTGTTAATGAAGGTAGAGTCCCTCCCATCCTGAAGTACTCGAAGCCACAGGCCTGGAAAAGCACTTGGTCTATCTGTCTGTCTGCCTGTCTGTCTGTTTCTTTGTCTGTTGGCCTGCCTGTCTGCTTGTCTCTCTCTCCCTGTCTGTCTGTCTGTTGGCTTGTCTGTCTGTTGGCCTGTCTGTCTGTCTGCTTGTCTCTCTCTCTCCCTGTCTGCCTGTCTGTCTGCCTGTCTGTTGGCCTGTCTGTCTGTCTGCTTGTCGCTCTCTCCCTGTCTGTCTGTCTGTCTGTCTGTCTGCTTGTCTCTCTCTCCCTGTCTGTCTGTCAGCCTATTTCCTTCTCTCTGCTTTGTTCCTTTGTCTGGCTTGTCTGATATTTTTCTCTCTTTGCCTACCGAAGGTTCAGATGCAAAACCAGTTAAGTCCATTTGTGACGAATTTACAGAAATACGTCACAACGCTTTGAGTAATTCCCTTTGGTGAAGTCTGATGCAGTTCGATGCAGACTCATGGAAAGGGCTCGGTAAGTGTGTACTCAAACCCTCACGCCCTTTGAAATGTGACATTGGAACAGCCCTAATCACCTACGAATTTCGCGATAACATGCAGCAAAGCCTGTGAGTCGGGACTTTGGGATTGGCCCATTATGATCTCTAAGGTCGTCCTACACCAATTAGACATCCAAGTCCATATGCCATAATACTCAGGATAGCACAGAGTTAGATCACAGAGGCTACACCACACAATCTGTTTATCTCTACGTTATACACGTTATATAGTGCTTTTCTCCAAACTCAAAGCGCTTCACAGGGAAGGTGACCTCACTAACCACTTTCAATGTGTAGCACCCACCTGGGTGATGCACGGCAGCCATTATGTGCCAGAACGCTCACCAAACAGCTTGATGTGGAGAGTAAATAAGCCAAGAACACTGGGGGATGATTAGGGGGCCAGGTTGGGAATATAGCCAGGACAGCGGGGAACCCCTTACTCTTTGCGATAAGTACTATGGGATCTTTAATGACCACAGTGAGTCAGGACCTCGGTTTAACCTCTCATCTGAAGGACGGCATCTCCTACAACGCAGTGTCCCCGTCACTGCACTGGGGCATTGGCATTGATCTTTTTAGCCAGAGGGAAGAGCGCCACCTACCAACACCACTTCCACCTGCAACCTATTTTCCAAGGAGGTCTCCCATCCAAGTACTAACCAGACCCATACCTGCTTAGCTTCAGTAATTATGCAGAGACAGGGAATCCGTTGGTCTGGCTGCTGGCTCCAAACGGGTCTATGCCCAAACCCCAATCCTTTAGACAGAGATGCTGCTTTATCTCCAAACAGGTCTATTCCCAAATCCCTGGATAACTGACTCCTGACTCTGGCACGGGTTCGGCTCGGGCAAGGCCTGAAACAGGGCCAGGTCCGTTTGAGATGTAGGTTTCCTGGGTGACGCATGTTCGACGTGCCTTTGTAGAACATCAAACCCTGTCCCCCATGTGCAGCTGCAGTAAGTGGGCCAAACCCATTCATCTTGTCAGCAGCATCCCTGTCAATACACGTCTAGATTATGGCCTGGCAGAACGTCTACTTGCAACTCATTTTGGTTGTTGGACATTCAAAACCGGGTCCGCCTGGACTATTGTCTCAGTGTCATTTAGCAACTAATTCTGGCTGTTAAATAGACGTCCAGATCATAGCCTGGACGGACTGACGAGATACCAACTTGTCTTGGACGTCCATACTGGTACATACGACCGTGCTTGCTCAGTGGGAAGTGTGCCAAACCCGTTCATCTTGTCGGCAACATATACCTATCAGTCTCCGCTGGTCCTGTGCGAACCGTATCGACATCAGAGTAAGAATGGGTGATGGGATCTAAGCCTGCTCTATATTTGAGTCGGACACCTCAAATGTCGTCAAGGACATCACCGCTTGCCAGGGTCGCGTTTCCCAAAACCATAGTTAGCAACTTTGTTGGTTGCAATGCAATTTCCCAGGTTCAACTATCAACTATGGTTTTGGGAAACGCACCCCAGGCCTGTTGTGTTTCTTTTATTTATTTATTTATTTTGTAGACTGGCGCTATTCTGAACACCTCACATGCTTTAGGACCTGCGGGGTCAGTTGGTTATGTCATAGTGTTCTTGACACACTTGTCCAGCGGCATCCATTTGCAGGGGAGAGGGACGGGCCCTTGGCTGATTCGGATGCAACAGATTGTGGGATCATTGTCCCAGCTGGTGCTGATAGATAGATAGATAGATAGATACTTTATTGATCCCCAGGGGAAATTCAAGGTCTCAGCAGCAGCATACATACAACACAAACACATTCTTTAACAGCAGAAAGAGTAATTAAAGTATATAATATAAAAACACAACTAAGCAATAAGGACAGTAGAAGATAAAGAATATGCTAAATATACTAAAATACAAATTATACTAACTGACACTTAATACAATATATAAAAATATACTAAAATACAAATTACAAAAATACAAATTATACTAACTAACACTCAATCTAAATAAATTCTAAAAACAGTATCCACATAGTGGTGATTAATCAATCAGAGGCGCTTGCAATGACTGAGGCAGGGACTGAGCCTGTGATTCTCTGTGCATAGTAAGGTGCTCTAAGGTGCTCTGTGTGAATGAGTGTCATGGTGGTAGTGCAATGGTGATAGTGGTCATGGTTATAGTGCAAATGAGTAAGTCAACAGTGCAACAATGCAGAAATAAAGTCAAGTCAAGTCTATATATCTATATATTTAACTATTTAAGAAAATGTATAAGTGTGGCCACAGTTCGGCTGTGGCATGGAGGGGGGGTTATGCATATGTGCTAATGTGCTAATATAGCACGCAAACAGTGAGGCATAAAGACAGTGGTACAAGTGGCTAGTGGACAGACAGTACCAAACATGGAGGGGGTGAAGAGTCAGACTATGCAGAGAAGTCTATCTCTCCTCTTGTGCTTTGTTCACAAGCGCAGCTTTGTTGTCCAAAGGGCAGCCGTGGCCTACTGGTTAGGGCTTCGGGCTTGTAACCGAAGAGTTGCCGGTTTGATCCCCAACCAGTAGGACAAATGTGGGTGAAGGAAGTGGTTGAGCAGCTCACTGCGTCGGGATTAGTGTGTGCTTCACCTCACTGTGTGTTCACTGTGTGCTGAGTGTGTTTCACTAATTCACGGATTGGGATAAGTACAGAGACCAAATTTCCCTCACAGGATCAAAAGAGTATATATACTTATACTTATACTTATACTTATAAAAAGGCAACTCTGCTCTGAGGAAGCTATTTCAAGTGCCTCACACATTTAGTTTGGAGAATTATTGAAGAATCTTCAGAACTTTGTAGTATCATAATACTACTTGCTACATGCACTTGCTTTACATTCCTTGCCTGAAATTTTGCGATGGACACATTTTTTGCTTTAGACCTGTTATGTATTATTCAATGTTTGGTCTGGGCATCTGCTAACAAGCTTTTGGATAGCGTATTGGGGTGTCCCATTTTCACATATCTATATCTGTACTTTAAATAATTCTATGTGAAATGAAGAAAGAAAGAACGAACGAATGTGCCATATGGGACCCTTCCAAGCTGGAGTTCTCAATAAGAGCTGAACTGAACATTCTGTTCCTCACCGTAATGAAAAGTCCAAAGTGTGTGTGTGTGAGTGTGTGTGTGAGTGTGTGTGTGTGTGAGTGTGTGTGTAGGTGTGTGTGAGTGTGTGTGTGTGTGAGTGTGTGTGTGTGTGTGTGAGTGTGTGTGTGTGTGTGTGCCCTGATTTCTACTCTGGCCCGGTGGGCGCACACACATCGAGTGGAAAAACCCCAAGAGCACCCGCGGATGCGCTGATGTGCTGCCAGTGGACATTGCGCAATGGGAACCGATCTCTCGTCCAGTTAAGTCGAGCCCAGCCCTGCTCGCTGGCCTCATTTGCGCACTTACATAAAAGTCGTAATAAGTAGTTAGTGAAAATATACGGAGTTAAGGGTGTGTGTGTGTGTGTGGGGGGGGGGGGGGGTGTTCACTTACGCTGTCAGTGATGGTATGTGTTGGCACTGGTCTGTGGCTATAATGGTCACCATAGGTCAACCCACGGATGAATGTCAGCCAAAAGGGGCTTGCCAGGAGGGGAATCGGTTCCAAAAGTGTCAGGTCCAAAATGAGACGATTAAAATGTATGTTGCATAACTTAGCCAAGGCCTACCTTCAAGATCCGTAAATCATACAGCACAGCGCAGATATCCTAGATAGCAGTTGGCATTATTAGTCATCTCTTATGCGCCTGACTGTGATATTTCAGTTATATTCTGCCCACCGTCTCGGAAGAGCCAGGAGGCTTCTCAAGTTGTCCTTGAAATTACCTTTACGTCTGTCCAGTGAGACCACACTACACTGGGCCCTCTGGCCTGGACACTGCAGCGGACGTCTATTGTGCTAAAATAGCATGAATTTACCGCAAAAAATATATGGATGACTGGATGAGTAACATTGATTAATGAAAGAAAGGACGAATAAATGACTGGATGAATTGAAAAAGTCAAATTAATGAATGAATGCACAAAGGAACGAATGAAGTCACGAATGAAGGAAGAAAGGAAGGAACGAATGAATGTATGAACGAACCAATGTTGTAGTCAAGTCACTATGCCTCGAGTCCGAGTCCAGGTTCGAGTCCCCAGTGTTCAAGTCCGAGTCAAGTCCAAGTCATTAAAAAAAAATTCCAAGTCAAGTCCGAGTCGAGTCGACTACTCACCCGAGTCAAGTCCGAGTCGAGTCACTATTGATCCACGTCGAGTCCAAGTCCAGCACTAAAGTAAGCATAGCCTACATGTCGTTCCATTTTTTCCCCATTGCAGATGAAATCCTTAAAAGCAAAACCGACAATCTTCTGTCTCCATGCAGGGGTGCCATCACTTGTGTGAAAGTAGTATTGCCAAATTTCTTGCCAAACCCAATGTGTTATTTATTATATCGGAAAGAATACCATACCATAGCCTATAGGCCTACTCATAATAAATGAGCAATCCACACCCCCATCACACAGGCCATTAAGTCACATTATGCTGTTACTGACTGCTGACAATTGTACTCTGTAGGCAGTGTTGTAGAAGTTCATACTTCACAAGAGCTAGATGGACGTTGGAGTAGGCCTATTTTGTAAGAGATAGTGTGAATCATAAAAGGGCCTCCCCTGGGCATTTTTTTTTTAATTCTGGCTGTTAAATAGACTACACAATTTTAGCGCAGTTTGGGAGGGACAGAAACAGAGCAGGCCCGTCTTGGTAGCTTCTTTCTGACTCCCGTGACGTGAACACTGGCTACCTGCAACTGCATAGTGTCATCACTTCACTGACACTATGGAGACATATTTCACGCCAACAATGGAGATGAAAACTAGCTTTCGGTTAACGGAGATGCAGATCATCTGCCTAATTAATTTCTTTGCGCAACAGGCCACATTCTACGTTCATTTCAGCGAGATGAGTGAAATAAATGTTTTTTAAGCTCCCATCACCATACAGGCTACTATTTGCTACGATATTCATCTGTTAGAAATAGAACAAGTTGCTATTTCCTTTTTTTTCGTGCAGTGGATTAGGCTATCAAATTGCTCGTTTGAACAGTAACAGTAATCCACTTCATTCGTGGTTTTAAATATAGTTGTTTCTGGCCTACCCACGAGAGGTTCAGTTTGTCAGTTTCACTTGCGCAGACACGTAGGCCTACATTGACACGCTACATGGACACTCTACTAGGCAATTTAATGTTCTTCTATATGTTATGACGCCAAAATTAAGAAGTATGCTATATCTTGATCGGGGGAAACTTTTAGTATAATAGCCTGCTGCAAATTAACAGACAGAAGCAGGGCACGCCCCAAATGATAATTAATGAATGGAACCTCGCTTCTCGCATCAGTCAGGAAAAACACTGTTCACCAAGTCACGATGATCAGCTATCCAGCAGCTGTGTGTGATGTTCAGCCTATGTTGAGTGTAGGTAATGTCATGTCATGTCTTAGGTAATGTCATGTCATTTTGGAGAAGTAGTATTGCCTGGCAATACTACATTGCCATGGCGGCGGGCGGCCATGTCTCCAGGCATTTTGGTGTTAAAATAAACGTTTGCTTTGCATGTGAACATGACATGACTTGCGATGTATGACACAAAGCAGTAGCCTAACATTCCCTTGCACTAAAATTAGCATTACACATAGCCTTATTTAGATATTAAAATAATATAGCAAATTATAGCCTAATGACATACTACAATTATTATGTTTTATTATGATATATTACAATTATGATATATTACAAAAAAAAGTCGACTCCTTGACGAGTCATCGCGAGTGCGAATGCACGAGTCCGAGTCCAAGTTCGAGTCATTCAGTGCTCAAGTACAAGTCAAGTCACGAGTCTCTAAATTTAGCTAATGACTCGGACTCGAGTTCGAGTCTCGGACTCGAGTACTACAACACTGGAACGAACAAAGGAACGAATGAAGGAAGAATAGAAGGAAGAATGAAGGTATGACCGAACGAACAAATTAATGAATGAATGAATTTCCGCTTCTTATGATCCTGCATGTTTATGACCTGATGATGATAATGTCGTAGGCTCATCCTCTCTAAGAAAAGAGATCTGCCTCCCACACCTACTCTCACCTGGGCGACAGCTAACAAGCTTTTTCTAAATTTGGCTCAGCTGCCGTTGGACATTTAAACTCTTCTGAAAAAAAAAAAAAAAAAGCTGATAGATTTAGACTCTGGCAAGTGTGTGCTAAGTCACATCTGCCTGAGGGGGAGAGAGAGAGAGAGAGCAAGGGGAAAAGAGAGAGCGGAAGCAAGTGATAGGGAGGAAGAGAGAGAGAGAGACAGCTCTTTGAATTCTGCCTGTGAACGAAACGTGCAGGAGAGCCCTTTTAGCCACCTCAGCTCCTCTTTTAGGGTGGGGAGCTATTGATTACAGATGACATTACCACACGCATGTCTCTCTACCCCACTCCCACCGCTCTCGTGACTGTATATGTGTGCATGCATGTGTGTGCGTGCATGCATGCATGCATGTGTGTGTGTGTGTGTGTGTGCGCATGCATGCATGTGTGTGTGTGTGTGTGTGTGTGTGCATGCATGTGTGTGTGTGTGTGCATGCATGTGTGTATGTTTGTGTGTGTGTGTGTGTGTGCATGCATGTGTATGAGGGGCCGTCTAGGCCTTAATTCATACTTGGTCTTACACACACTATCATAATCTTGCACATACACCACTATACTCATGCACACTCACTATTATAGTCATTTTACATGTATGTATGAGAGGGTATAGTCGTGTATGTGAGAGAGTATAGTAGTGTATGTGAAGGAGTATAGTAGTGAATGTGAGAGAGTATAGTAGTGTATGTGAGAGAGTAAAGAGTATAGTAGTGTATGTGAGAGTATAGTAGTGTATGTGAGAGAGTATAGTAGTGTATGTGAAAGAGTTTAGTAGTACATGTGAGAGAATATAGTAGTGTATGTGAGAGACTATAGTAGTGTATGTGAGAGAGTATAGTAGTGTATGTGAGAGAGAGTATAGTAGTGTATGCGAGAGAGTATACTAGTGTATGCAAGAGAGTATAGTAGTGTATGCGAGAGAGTTTAGTAGTGTATGCGAGAGAGTATAGTAGTGTATGCGAGAGAGTTTAGTAGTGTATGCGAGAAGGTATAGTAGTGAATGCAAGAGAGTATAGTAGTGAATGTGAGAGAGTATAGTGGTTTCAGGACTCAGTTCACTAAAATATGACTTCGCCAGACAAAAGGAGCTGGTAGCTAGGCAATTACAATAGAATAGGCACCCCTCATGTCTTTGTAGCCTAATTTGCATTCGGTTTGCAGTAGTAGTTTAATATTTAGTCACATAGGACTTGGCTGATTTTTTCCTCCACCACTAGGTCTACACGAACATTGTTGACAGTGTAGGTCCCGCCCCTTCCTTGATTTTAATTGGCTAGCTAGAGAGAAGTGACATTGACAAACCAATCAGGAACTGAGAAATCAAACTCCTTCCGTTTCATGCAAACTCTCTCACATACACCACTATACTCTTTCGCATACACCACTATACTCTCTCACATGTACTACTATACTCTCTTGCATTCACTACTATACCTTCTCGCATACACTATTAAACTCTCTCACATAGACTACCTAAACTCTCTCGCATACACTATTATACTCTCTCGCATACACTACTAAACTCTCTCGCATACACTACTATACTCTCTTGCATACACTAGTATACTCTCTCGCATACACTACTATACTCTCTCTCACATACACTACTATACTCTCTCACATACACTACTATACTCTCTCACATACACTACTATAGTCTCTCACATATACGACTATACTCTCTCACATACACTACTATAGTCTCTCACATACACTACTATATTCTCTCACATGTAGTACTAAACTCTCTCACATACACTACTATACTCTCTCACATACACTACTATACTCTTTACTCTCTCACATACACTACTATACTCTCTCACATTCACTACTATACTCCTTCACATACACTACTATACTCTCTCACATACACGACTATACCCTCTCATACATACATGTAAAATGACTATAATAGTGAGTGTGCATGAGTATAGTGGTGTATGTGCAAGGTTATGATAGTGTGTGTAAGACCAAGTATGAATTAAGGCCTAGACGGCCCCTCATACATGTGTGTGTGTGTGCATGTATGTGTGTATGTTTGTGTGTGTGTGTGTGAGAGAGAGAGACACACAAACCAATAGCCTTATTAATTTAAGCAATAAGCCCCGAGAGGCCGTAGGTTACGCTGATTCTACAACAGCTAAGGGACGTTGTTAGGCACTTCGAGTGGCTTATTGCTTTTCTAAAACTGTTGCTATAAATATCTGGCAAAGTTTCATAAAGTAAAGACAAAGCGGAAATGTAAATGATTTATTCATAGATAATCATTCTTCCGCCAAGACATATATTTCCTCTATCTGAATGGTGGCCAAGCAACGTCGAGATGCAGCTACTTTAACTTTTTGTATCAAGTTATGGTAGTGCAGTAATATAGAACGGAATGCGGTCAAGGTGTATGTTTGTGCTGGATTTTACAACGGTATTAAACGTGATTCAGCCAATCACAATCAAGGACCGGAACTATCAGTTTTAGAAGATCTTATTACTTACTACTTTTTATGAAGTCCAAATGGTTTTCGTTTCTAAGAATATAAATGATGTTTCCTGAGTGTGAGAATGAGATACTGTGGCGCTTTTTGTTTTTAAATCAGATAAACCACCTGTGTGTGTGTGTTGTTTTTATATCAGTCTTTCTGATACACCACCTGTGTGCGTGTGTGTGTGTGTGTTGTTTTTATACCAGTCTTTCTGATACAGCTGTGGTGATGTGGTGTCCTTGGTCTGGGGCTGAGCGGTCAAACATGGCCTTGGGATGGGGGTGGCAGCTAGCTTTATTTGCAGGCCCTTCATTTTCAGCCTTAGTTAGGGACACGTGGTGTGTGTGTGTGTGCGCGCACATGCATGTGAATTTGAGAAGATGTTGTTCTCCCATTCAGTGTGTGTGTGTGAGAGAGAGAGAGAGAGAGAGAGAGAGAGGGAGAGAGAGAGAACAGGAATCCACTCAGGAATCAGTGATCCCCTCATCATGGCCCTCCTCCGTAAACAGAGAAAGCTCTTTGTCACCAAGACCAGCTCCATCCAGCTACGTGTGAAGTGATTAGTCAAACCCGTCCATCTTCCAAGTCTCCGGTCGCACACACACACACACATACACACCCACGCACAAGCACGCACGCACGCACGCACCCACACTCACACACACAGACACACACACACACACACACAGACACTTACACACACACACACATATACACACACACATACACGCACACAGACACACACACACACACACACGCACACATACACACACACGCACACAGACACACACACACAGACACTTACACACACACACACACTCCTTAGGGCCACAGGTCCTCCTGTCGACAGGCCTCTATCAGCCAGGCTGTTTTGTGTAAGGGAGAAGAGCAGGAGCATCAGCTCTGGATAAAGAGCAGCCACATATAACTCGTCCCGTCCTCGTCCTTATGGACAATCTGTTCTTGACGAGGCGAGGCGGTGTGTGTGTGTCTGTGTCTGTGTCTGTGTGTGCGTCAGCACGGCTGTGTGTTCGCCACAAAGCAATTTAGTCTTCATGGGTCACCCACGCCAGTAGCACCGGACTGCTATCCACTCCACCGCTCGTCCTGCCGCAGGGGAATATAGGCCAGACGATTAGGAGGGAGATGTCCAGAGCTGGGAACACTCGTGTGTGAAATGCCAGATCAGAGCTTCAGGTCCGTGTCCCGCTCTCTCTAGAGTCTCTGAAGTGCTGTGTGTGTGTGTGTGTGTGTGTGTGTGAGAGAGAGAGAGAGTTTGTTTGTGTGCTTCTGCAGTAATGGGCACTTAGTTACCCAGATAAGTGATTTTTGGGGAAAATTGGATGGAGTCACGTGAATACCCCAAATCACCAACTGTGTCAAGAACATACTGCATACACTAATATCTTGACCGCACTATGTAAAGTTTTGTCTTTCATGTCAGGTCAGTTATGTCCGGTCAGTTATGTAAAGTTACTTGGATGATGTCCAGCACAGGCATCTGTTGGTCACGCTTAGTATAAGAACTGCACTGACATATATAAGTATAATTATGACCGCCGCGCAGCGAAGCGTCATAATTATACTTATATATGTCCAAATTTCCGTCAAGGATTCCCGGGACACTGTAAGACCGGGGTACACGAAACTTGGAATGGAGCATGGAACCATCGTTTTTCGTTTTAATCTGTAGCCCCCCTGCTGGACTGCACCCCCCGAAAGGAGGGTAGGGCAGACACAGTTTTCTGTGAATATCTCGAGAACCGTAGGGTTTGGGAGGACATTTTTTTTTGTATGTTGATCTCAAAGGGCCATGTCAACCCATTCCATAACCACTCATTTCATGTATAGCGCCACCTAGTTAAACACAAAAAAGTAAAAATGAGGTGTTGTAATCGCAGGTATCTGTGACCTAACATAGTCAAAACTGCACGAAATTGGAAGTGTAGGATCATTATGACACCCTCTGAATGCACGCCAAGTTTGGTGGAATTCCGTTCATGGGGGGCCACACAATAAATTAATTTATGTTACTATACACCAACTGGCCTGTAGGTGGCCGGAGACAGTTTTCTGTGAATATCTCGAGAGCCGTAGGGCCTAGGAGGTCCACCTTTTTTTTGTATGTTGGTCTTAAGGGGGCATGTCAACCTATCCCATTACCACTTATTTCATGTATAGCGCCACCTAGTTAAAAATTAAAAAGCAAAACATTAGGTGTTTTCATCACAATATCTCTGGCTGACATGGTCAAAACTGCACGAAATTGAAATTGTAGGATCATTATGACACCCTCCGAATGCATGCCAAGTTCCGTGGACTTTCGTTCATGGGGGGCCTTACAATAAAATAATTTATGTGTACATTTAGTGACCGTACACCAACAAGGATTCCCGGGACACTGAAAGACCGGGGTACACGAAACTTGGTGGGCATGTAACCCCACATGGATAGCATGGAACCATCATTTTTCGTTTTGATCTGTAGCCCCCCCGCTGGACTGGACCCCCCGAAAGGAGGGTAGGGCAGACACAGTTTTCTGTGAATATCTTGAGAACCGTAGGGCCTAGGATGACCAATTTTTTGCGTATGTTTGCCTCCAGGGATCATGTAAACCCATTCCATATGCATATGCATAAACAGATACACACGCACACACATACATTTACAGTAGGCCCCAAGGCCTGCCGCTTGAGTCTGACCATCCAAAATGATCACTTGTGTCCTGATTTCCTCTACGCTCAGACAGGCACCGTGCAGATTTGGGATGTAACTGATGTCAGGTCAGTTGTGTAACAGAGGTATTATGTCCTGTGCTGGGAACGGCATTGGGTATGTCCCCTGAGTCTGACCCAAAATTACATTACATTACATTTGGCTGACGCATTTTTAGCCAAAGCGACTTACATAATAATAATAATAATAATAAATAATAAGTATACTCTTTTGATCCCGTGAGGGAAATTTGGTCTCTGCATTTATCCCAATCCGTGAATTAGTGAAACACACTCAGCACACAGTGAACACACACTAATCCCGGCACAGTGAGCTGCCTGCAACAACAGCGATCACGATTACATTACATTACATTTGGCTGACGCATTTTTAGCCAAAGCGACTTACATATGTCAACTATATTACAAGGGATTACATTGTCCCCGGAGCAACTTGGGGTTAAGTGCCTTGCTCAAGGGCACAACGGTGGAAGCCGGGAATTGAACCAACAACTTTCACTGCACGCTAGCCCAGTTCCTTAACCGCTACACTACCACCGCCAAAATGTTCACCTGTGCGCAGGTGTAGTGTCCACAGGTGCAGGTGTGGTGCTATCCAGGCGGTCCTGTGTGAAGTGTTGGATGTCATTTATGCTCAAAACGGATGTTTAGCGATCTTGTCCATCAAACAAACTGTGTCCAGTTCAGACCGATTTAGAACTGGTCTTGTGTTAGCCAGGCTAATGTTCTGCAGTTGTGCTCGTTCTTACACAAATAATTTGGCTGACGTTTTTATCCAAAAACAACTTACATCTGTCAATTCTTACAAGGGCCAATGTCCCCAGAGCAACTCAAGGTTAAATGCCTTGTTCAAGGGCACACCAGTGGCAGCCAGGAATTGAATCTTCAACTTTTTGGCTACCGCTTGCTAGCCCAGCTCCTTAGCCACTATGCTACCACAGGCTACCGCTTGCTAGCCCAGCTCTTTAGCCCAGGGCTCTACAGTGCGCCCATTTCACTCGCACATGCGAGTAAAAATGATGCCGTGCGAGTGCAAAAAAATATTTAGGCGCACTGGTGCGAATGACTTCTAACCATGTCAATGTTTGTCTACAAAATACACCGCAACATCGAGAAACATTACTGGTGCAAACCATAGAATCACGTCGCGAATGCAGCATAAAAACTACACCTCCCATCAACGTTAGCAGTTTCGCGTTGTGACTCGCTAGTAGTCGCTTCTATCAAATCCAAGAGCGCGCAGAAAAAGCGGAAAGTTAGACTAGCCAGCCAAGATGCAAAGATTGAAGAAATTAGTTCTTCTATCCACCGAATTCATTGGATATAGGAGGAACAGGATGAGATTCTGAGAATGCAGTAAGAGAAGGAAAGGTAACCTAACATGCCTTTTAGCCCAGTTGACGTATTGGCTGCAATATGCAAAATATAGCTGTAGCAAACCGGCACAAAAGTAGCCTCCCGTAATACTCCCATTTTATTCAAAGGTAGAACGCTACAGACAACTCCAGGCTTCCACGCATGCTTGTTTGTTTACACCGAATACAAGCTGAAGTGCAAAACGAAAGTAGGCCTAACGTTTGCCTACTGCCCCCATCAATGCGGATATTTCAAATAAAAACTAAAAGTATAAAACATATATCCTTGATTAGCCTATGTTGGTTTTTGTGGAAGAGAAAATGGACTGTTTTAGTAGTAGTATTAGGCAGTATGCAGTCAGATAGGTCACCATGGGCATATTTGGATTAGCTACAGATGGATTCACAAATAAATAAATTAGCCTACATTTGGCAGGATACTTGATATACAGGCTAAATGCAAATATGGCAATGTATTATATTATTTTACATTAACATATAATAGAACAGACTGAAAATAAAGTAGGCACTGATCTTTAAAATCCTGTTTCCTGTAGCCTAAATGTTGTCAGTCATTCTTAATATTCGCAATTGGTGCACTGGCATGTTTAACTGTTAGCTACAGTATAATGTTAGATTATGTGTAAGTTAAGTACAGAACCGACTGTGCGCCCAAATTTTTGTCTGTGCGCCTACATTTTTTAACTTGGGCGCACAAGTGCTCCTGGAAAAAAAATGTTAGTGTAGAGCCCTGCTTTAGCCCCTATGCTACCACAGGCTACCGCTTGCTAGCCCAGCTCCTTAGCCACCATGCTAGTTAGAATGTCATTAATATTCAAAGTACAAGTAAAATATACTGAATTAAGCAGCATTTCTGTGTGTGTCCCGTGTTGTGCCACAATGTTCCCGGTGTGTGTGTGTGTGTGTGTGTGTGTGTGTCCACACTGTGCTATGCCACCCATGCCACCCTTGCCATTTGCCAGGTCCAGGCTGCATGCCGCATGCCGTTCCTCCTGCACGCCCACTGGCCTCGCACTCACCCCAACCCCACGCCCACAGTCATCTCCGCACGCTGGCACAGACCATTAGAGCCATCGGAGATACTCAATATAGCCAATCATGGGGCTTGGCTTTGGGGGTTTGACCAATCAGTACAGAGGGTGTGCAACAATAGGGTCATCAGACTTATGGGATTGAAAACTGGACATATTCCTATCAACAGGTGGAATCAGTGTCCACTGTCCTGGAGACATTCCTGATGGGTGTGTGTGTATGTGTGTTTGTGTGTGTGTGTGTGTGTGTGTGTGTGCACTTGTTCCACAAGTGGAATCCTGACCTGCCAAAAAGTGGAGTTAATCACTCATGTCATTCCTAATGGCCACATGGTGGTCTCACCTGAGTTGTCCCGAAAGGGTTCATTTCCTCTCCTCTCTGCCAGTTACACAGGCAAGATGCCATTCCCATGGGTCCACTGTTCTGGAGCCATTCCTGAGATGTGTGTGTGTGTGTGTGTGTGTGTGTGTCCATTGTCCTAGAGCCACTCCTGAGGTGTGTGTGTGTGTGTCCATTGTCCTAGTGCTACTCCTGAGAAGTCTGTGTGTGTCTGTGTCCACTGTCCTAGAGCCACTCTGGAAGTGTGTGTGTGTGTGTGTGTGTGTGTGTGTGTCTGTGTCCATTGTCCTAGAGCCACTCCTGAGGTGTGTGTGTGTGTGTGTGTCCATTGTCCTAGAACTACTCCTGAGAGGTGTGTGTGTGTCTGTGTATGTGTGTCTGTGTCCACTGTCCTAGAGCCACTCTGGAGTGTATGCATGTGTGTGTCTGTGTCCATTGTCCTAGAGCCACTCCTGAGGTGTGTGTGTGTGTCCATTGTCCTAGAGTTACTCCTGAGAGGTGTGTGTGTGTGTCTGTGTCCACTGTCCTAGAGCCACTCTGGAAGTGTGTGTTTGTGTGTGTGTGTGTCCATTGTCCTAGAGCTACTCCTGAGGTGTGTGTGTGTGTGTGTGAACACTGTCCTATAGCTACTCCTGATGTGTGGGTTCAATGTTTTGACACACACACACACACACACACACACACCACACTTATAGGACATCTCTGGATTGTTATTTTAATCATTCCCTCCAAACACACACACATATATACAAGCATGCACACACGTACACACATAAGTACACACACACACACACACACACACACGCACTTCCAGAATGTGTTTTTGATGTAATGAAGCCTCCAGGTGACGCTGAACAGGACGGAACACTGAGACTGTTAGCCGGAAGGTGTGTATGTACCCAGGCTCGGTCACAGTGTGCTCAGCGAATCGTTACCAGACCCAGATGCGAACACACACACACACACACACACACACACATGTACACGCGCACTCACCCACCCACACACACACACACACATGCATGCATACACAGACACACCACACACACACACAAACACACACATGGTCTGGCAGTCTGTCCCCTGCGAAGAGTTATTATTGGTATTTGATCACACAGTCTTGACCAACGCCCCAACAATGTGTAATCTGATGTCTTGTAATAATGGCAAGAGGTCCTATTCATTGTTTTTGTTGATGTTGTTCAGTGTGTGGACATAGTGATCCCATTCCAGAGTTTGACCGTGTTTGGAAGATATGAATAGAAATATATTGTGTAGCTATAAGGTGCAAATGTATCATGGGCTTTGCTTTTTCCCTATCACATAAATTACTCATACAGAGACATGAAGCTATACAGGGGCTTCATAAACACGTTACACCTGAGCATATGTGTATAGCTCTATTAATTAGGGCTGTCAATCGATTAAAAAAAAAAATCGAATTAATTACATACTCTGTGATGAATTAATCTAAATTAATTGCATATATAATTTTTGCTGTGAAGGTATTTTAAATATTTAAATTCAAATGAATCATGGAATAATCAGCATTAGTGACATTAAAGTTAAAAAACTCTTTTATTATTATTTTCACTGTTCAAATAATTGCGTTAATAATCTATGATATGACCTAATATGCTGAGGAAATAAATTCAAATGTGCTTCGGGAAGAAGTTTTTTTTCCCCACATACAAGGCATTTCAGGCCACAGATATAACCTAGGGGACACAATGAAAATTAATTAACACTCCCCTCAATGTCATCACTTATTTCTTTGCATTGATGTGCGACTATAGAGTTGATGAACTCCGGTGATATGCAAATCCTTGCTGCAGACATTGCAGAGGACTTTATTTTCAACACTTTATTTTTTATCAACACCATCAGGCTGTTTTTTAAAAGTAAATGCTCCAATCAATGATCCAGGCAGCACGTTTTCTTCTCTCTCCTTCATTTTACAGTCTAATTTTTACTGACTAGAACGGCTCGGGGTCAAAGGTCAGACGGAATCGATTAATCTGCACTAATTTTTTTAATCAGTTATTTTTTCTCAAATTAATTAATCAAAATTAATCAGTTATTTTGACAGCCCTACTATTAATACATATTTATATAAGCTATTTACTGAATTTGTGTATTACTCTCTTAATATATATTTATATATGCTATTTACTGAAATGTAATAAATGCTGTTTACTGGTTGAAAATTACTGAAAAGAACTGAATGTCCATAGGCCACAGCATAAAAACTAGGCCTCAGAATACACACACTAGGCCACAGCATACACACACTAGGCCTCAGAGTACACACACTAGGCCACAGAATACACACTAGGCCACAGCATACACACACAAGGCCTCAGAGTACACACTAGGCCACAACATACACACACTAGGCCACAGCATACACACACTAGGCCTCAGAGTACACACTAGGCCTCAGCATACAGACACTAGGCCTCAGCATACACACACTAGGTCTCAGCATACACACACTAGGTCTCAGCATACTAGGCCTCATTCCCTGTGAGGTTATATAATATAATAGTGTTGACATGTACTCAGAGGTCCCAAAAGATTCCACTCTCACAGATTAATACACTGGGGAATGCAGTTGCTGCCATCTTGTGGCCAGAAGTGGACATTGTAAATGTTCATTTTCAGCCTGTGTGGAACCTATTATTAGCAAAACAAAAAGCATATGTTCTATGCGGGCTATACATAACTACGTAAAGTTTATTACATGAAGAAATTTGAAATTTCTGGCAAATATACATGTAATGCCCCTGGAACTTGATCAATGTGATTTCTGAGGTGCTTTTGTCCTTTGAAAAAGAATAAAAAAAAGTTTTTTGGGGGCATATTATTAAAATGAGTTTAATCAGAAGGAGTGACTCTCACCTTGTTGCTTAACCACTAAGTCTCTGCATAACTAGCTAAGTACTGTACCTTTCCATAGATTAGTCTATGAGGCATCCATCCTGCATGACATAGGCCTAACTGTCAGTCTAGTCTAGTTATGTGTACAAACAGTAGCAGGCTAAGCCTTATTTTACCTATTATAGGCCAAAATCATTTGCCCTGTTGAATTTCACCTTGGCTAGTTCACAGTGTGTTGGAAACCAAGGATGAAAAAGGGATCAAGCCCCCAAAAACAATTCACCAAAAGATGAGTCTTGTTCTCCTGAAACCCACACATTCACACCTGTTAAGGGCGTGTATCGTCCGTTACATTGTGCCACAGCAGACAAGTTTTCACCTGAACATTGGGAGCAAAACATGGGCATAGGCAAATACAAATTTGAATAGAGCACATTTGAAATGGTGCTGCGAAATATGTCGATTTTATTATAGTAGAGAATTTAATCATAATTGATATAAGGCTTATTAGGATACATGTTGCATCTATTAATACAGGAACACTAAATAATAATATTATAATAATAGGCCTATAATGCTCAACCCATGGCCTAAACTTTAACTCAAACTACAACTTCAATGTATTGTTTCATATGTCACAGTAGGCACGTGTGTGTGAAACTATAAAGCATTTCCATGAATGTTATGTTACTAAACAAGTTTCAAATAGTCAGAGATACAATAAAGGGCTTACATGCAAACCAAGTAGGCCTACCTAGAGCCAAACTACGAAACTAAGTGCGAAAACATATTGTAGGCCCGCCCATTCGCCCAAAGACGCTTTTGATTGGCTGGAATTTACAACAGACAGACATTGTCGGGAAATCATTGGTCCCTTTTAGGCAAGCAATTCCCCGGATGTCCAGCCCTTCCTAAATATAATGAACACAGAAGGCGGGATAACTAGTTCAAATCAGGCGAAACCAGGTTGGAATACCGTCTCGTAGGATTTTATTTTGTCGGTAAAGAAGAAAAAATGGTAAGCATGGCATTTCATTTCTGTTTTAACATAATTACAATTGAGCTCATGTTTGTTTCTGGAGTGTAAAATATTGATGCCGGTTTACCTGGTAATATACATTTTAAATCGCGAGTTTACGGGGGTCTACTGCCCCCAATGTTATCAGATAGCGCGCTAATGTTACATTAGCATTTTGCTGAATGTTGAACATATGTCAAAGCAGCGACGATAATAGCTTAACATCTACAGTCGTACCACTTATCTTTCCCTTCACTTTTTTCAAGGCTGGCGGAAAAGCTGGAAAGGACTCCGGGAAAGCGAGGACAAAGGCCGTTTCGCGCTCACAGAGAGCCGGGTTGCAGGTCAGTTTTGTATCAAGCTAAAAGCGCGCCTACGGTGCCACCTAGCCTGTGTGGTAGCTAACACAGCTAGCAGTCAAAATGATTCACCTGTGCGGATAATTAGCTACCTGTTTGCTTCGGTAATATTCATGCACATCTACCTGATGGTATACAAGGCACTACTTATACGCACGCTGTAGACTTTTCCTAGATAAGGTTCGTAAATGTTAAGGCACCGAGAAGCGTCTCAATCATTTTTGGCGGTTTGTTGCATGTTTTTCTGCAGTTCCCAGTCGGTCGTATTCACAGACACCTGAAATCCAGGACCACAAGCCATGGACGCGTCGGAGCGACCGCAGCGGTCTACAGTGCCGCCATCCTGGAGTACCTGACTGCTGAGGTAACGTTAACCCTTAACAATCAACTGTTACGATTCCCCCTTCTCTCTACTGGTTGAGGTTAACTTGTATGATAAACAACGTTAATGTTATTGTTCCGCGTTGTATCACGTTGGCTCTAACGTAGCCCTTGTTCCTGTGCGCAGGTGCTGGAGTTGGCAGGGAACGCATCCAAGGATCTCAAAGTGAAGCGCATCACCCCTCGCCACTTGCAGCTGGCTATCAGAGGAGACGAGGAGTTGGACTCGCTTATCAAAGCGACCATCGCCGGTGGTGGTATGTACTGTCTCTGCTGGCGTTTGTTATGTTTATGTGCCTCTTGCCTATATTGTTCCAAGTTTTGTTTTAGCCAGCAGTTATTGATCAAGATTATGAATAGTATTACTTATAAGTGAGTTGAGCCGTTTTTTTTTTTTTTTTTTTTTTTTTTTTAAATGCCATTTTTTTAGCGCCATGAGACATGTAATGTTTTGCCGCTCTATACGTACAATTAAATTGAAATGTGTCTCATTACTTTCTGCAGGTGTTATTCCACACATCCACAAGTCCCTGATTGGAAAGAAGGGCCAGCAGAAGACTGTATAAGTGCAGTATGTGGAGGAGACCCGTGTTGACTTCCCACTCAGGACCTTGAGCTGAACGTGGTCTCTCCCCCCCCTTTGTTTTGCTGTCTGAATGTTCCTGTAGACCCCCTGGACATATTTTCTCCCATTTTATTGTTTTAACTATACCCGAGCTTTGCATCTACTCATTTCTGGGGTGTTTTTAAAAACGTGGCTTCAGAGAAGCTGGTTTTCTTTTTTCGTTTTTAAATTTGTATTTTGTTTTTTGGTACTGTAGTGAAATGGTGCTCCTGTTTAACTTGTGTTGTGTAAATTTGGCACATGACTTTATCCATTTTGATTATGGGTTTTTATGCAAATAAAGCTCAGAATTACACTGCCGCAATGGGCCTCTTGTCTGCCTGTCTTTGTGACTACATGCCGTTGACTGTGTTGGAGGATTAAGGAGGTGGGGCTGATGATGACTAGGGCAGGTAGATGTGGGAGGTGATTTGAGATGACTGGCTATTTCTACTCTACATGTTGTCCATCTCTGGTGGTGATTTGCATGGGTCATTCTACAGAAAAGGTGTAATTTGGGTGATCCTGAAAGTTTTATTTATTCAAACATACCCAAAACTTGTTTTGATAGCATTAATTGACTTGTAAAATTGATGAATCCACAGAAAGTAGAGCTTTATTTTTATTTTTTTCCATTATCATTTTTTGTATTTTCTAATTCAAAAAGTAACACCAATGACAATTTGGAGACTTTTTTTTTTTACAAAAAATGGCTGCCATATGACAGACCTGTTAATGTTGGAGGATTAAGGAGGTGCGGCTGATGAGGTGATCTAAGATGACTGACTATTTCTACTCTACGTGTTTTGCATTATAGTTTTAAATGGAGGTACTTTTTTTAATGATTAAGGGCTGTTCAGGCTAAGAATGATAATGGCTGAAAGGTACTGCATTAGCTAAAGTGAGTAACTGTCCAGACACAAACAATAGCGACGTGAATGTGCTCATTCTTGGTGTGAACGACCTGTAAATGTTTACTGAAGTGATCCTGTTTGCATAGTAACGCTTGTCTTCTAGAACAGGGGAGGGCCATTGTTTTGGCTGAAAGGCCACATTGGGTTGTAGATATGGACGGACCAGTGGGGTGGCTTGGGCAAATAGTGGTTGGGGGTTAACTAACTGACGATCTCGTGTGCATATTGTCAGGAAATATATTTTGATGAGCCTGTGAATTGGATGCTAATCTGAAACCAGTAGCCCCACTTTCTTGAGAGGTTATGTTAGCATGCTGGGTGAAGAAGGGGAGTGGGGATAATATTCCATGAATGACACTTTTTTGATATATGAATGGCCACTGGGCCGTTTGCCCACCTGTGTTCTAGAGTGTTTCTCAAACATTTTCAGACCAAGGAACACTACTTCAACAGTATATTACACAATAGGCCTACTCAATGAACCCCCTGGCTAATTGTCTTTGCACCTTGCTTATTGTGTCGCATATGATTTAAACTGCCATAGCTTGCATAGGCAATGTTGAAGAACTGTTTGGATTTACATACAAGTTGGTTCAATATTGCAAACAACTCATTATATTTTACCACGTCTGCTCGCGGACCACTTGCGATAGCTTGCTCATTATTGTCACTGTCATACTGTAGGACCAGCACTCTCTCCCTCAATTGTTGTAAGAACCACTATCCAACATCCAAACACATAGGCATAGGCCTATACTCTGCATGCTGCATGAATTTAATAGGCTTTCCTACTAACACAAGGGAAAGCTTATTTTTTAGTCAAAATTGAGATATACTTCCCTCCCAGGCAAGGGTCCTATAGTCATCCTGGCAATACTGCAGTTCTTTGTAGCTTAAATAGCCTACTAAAGCCTTCATATAGACTTTTGGTGATAATTTCCAAATGTAGCCTATAATCTACACAGAGTCTGTAGATTATTATAGGCTACATTTGAAAATGCAGCAAACTTATTTAAGTTTGCCATTAAACCATTGATCAAATCAAAGCATTGGCACAACATAAATGTTAATGTTAATGTGGGAAATTATCATACCTCCCTCGTCCTCCTCATCTCTCCTCACTTCCTCTCCTTCTGCCTCTGATCAGGAAGAATTTTCTGATGTCCATCTCTGAATAGTTTATCAGAAGGCTATGTTTAGTTTTACAGTAGCTTCACAAACAGTATAGGCTACTTTTACAGGACTCTCTCTACACTATAGGTAAATCATTATTAATTGTCCATGTGTGCATGCAGCCTACGCATGGTGTGAGTGTGTGTGTGTCAGGGAGAGAGCACAAGCTGGTAAACTGTTGCTAAATTTAGGCTACAAATTTGACGCTAAGCATTGAAAAACAGATGGTAATTATGTGGGCAACATTCTCTAACATTGATCAACTTGTCATAGGCCTATTTTTTGTCAAACAAGTTGTGAATTTGTTGTAACATTAAAACAGGGGACGACTTACTCTGCGCTCAAAGTGATAGATAGATAGATAGATAGATAGATAGATACTTTATTGATCCTCAAGGGGAAATTCAAGATTCATGATGTGATGAGCTCCAGCGGTTTCCACTGTACAACGGAACACTCGGAAGAATCATGTGAACGATTTTCATTGGTTGTTGCGTTCAATCTTACCCAGCTACAGAGGTGCTATTTCCTGATTGGCTATTATGGCCCCTTTCTTTTTTTTCCTTGGCTGGTAAGTGACAGGCTCAAGTCATGACTAAAGCAGGCACGCTCATGAATGCCGTTTCCAGCGAGACCGACGCTAGAATTTCACTGGGGCACTGGAGACTTTTATTAAGGCACGTGCCCCAGTGAATAAGGTCTAGTGACGCCCCTGGTTAGGTGTCTTGCTACTTGCCTACTGGTCAGGGATCGAACCGGCAACCCTCCGGTAACACGTCCGAAGCACTAACCAGTAGGCCACGGCTGCCCCCTATATAGAGGCATGAGCTATTGTAAATATGGATTTGAGGTTTAACATGGTTTATCAGGTACTGATGACTTTCGACAGTTTTTCAGGACACTTTTAAGCATCCTCGAGAATAGATTACTCATTCTGCACATTCTTAGCCTACTCTTAAAGCAATACTGCTTTTCTACCACTAGATGGCAGAAAATTCATTATATTGGTGGTCTCTTTTTTTCTAACTGTTCAGAGAGAACAGCCTATTGCCTACTTAACAACATCAATCAGATGAAGACACTAAAAAAAAAACACTCCTATTACTTTAGGGATTAGAGTGAACATGTCAGTTACTCTGCGCGGGTCTGGTTTGCCCGAGGCGTCTAACTGTTTTACGGCTCAAACCGGTTGTTACGCTGCGTGCACAAAGACAGCCCAGGCCTCACCCCGCTCCCAGGAATGCAGGGCTCGCCAGAGGGGTGCACTTGTTCAGTTAGGCTACTCCCAAACTCCCGGTAGTCCAGAGAGTCGTCAGAAAGGCAGCAGGTGCTCACACATGTGCACCTAATTTCAATGCACCTGTCCATATGTGGAGAAATTGAACCGATCTTAAAATAATGGCCTGAATGCAAAGAAAGAAAGAAAAGAAAACATTTAAATAAAAAAAGACACTTATATAATCATAATTTAGCGATGCTAATTAACTAAATTGCTATGGTGTTTAATGGACCTTTTTCACAACAGCCGTTTTGACATGATATGAAATATGGCCCAGGCGTTACAAATGACATTAACTAAGGGTCTGATTCTGCTACACTTACTGTAAACAACAGACACGCTGCTGATGTGATTAGTAACACTTGTGCTATATTTCATGTCAAAATGGCTGCTGTCTATTGATGTTCTATTGCTGTCTATATGATATTGTTCTACTGAAATTTATTTCAGGCTACTTCCCCACCTCATAGCTGTTTTGCTATCCTAGATTAGCCTATACAGTGGGCTATGATGTCAGTGTAAGGTGGACACTTGATATAAAAGTGTGGTGATGAGGATAGTGTGTGTGTGTGTGTGTTTTACAATGGTGAGTAGTTTGTGACCTGTGTCTCTGGAATGACCCTGAAGGGAGGCATGCATTACAACACAGTTCCTCCTGGCTGTGGGTGTCTATAGCACAGTTCCTCCTGGCTGGGTGTCTATAGCACAGTGAATAGTCCATGTATGGAGGTGTGAGCTCATGTCTAGAATAGTAACCTTGGAGTCAAATAATAGGCTACCTTATAAGACTATCTGTTTCCTCTGAAATGGAACACACACACACACACACACACACACACACACATATTGCTGTGATATTTGAACCTCATGACTTCATTTGAATGAATGAACAGAACAATATAATGTTCTCCATCTGGATTTTTCTTGAATGGAATGGATGGACAAATAAAGAGCCTTTTAGCACATTGATAGAAACTGCATAATATGTAGCCTAGTAGGCTACTTTTTGCATGTTGGCCTAATTTAGCAGCGTGTCAATCGGTTAGTTGGTGTTGCTCAATTGAGAGAGAGAGAGAGAGAGAGAGAGAGAGAGAGAGAACAGGTGTATCCACTTTTAGTCAGCACGCAGCTCAGAGCAACAACACCGCACCTGAAAGCAGCAGTGTAGTGTAATTAGCTCGGTAAATTCACTGGAAATGTCTTCATGGTTTATTCCGGATATTTTAGGTGTGAACTTGATAAGACCCATCTGCTGACTTGAGGATTCTGTGCGAATTCTGTTCCTTGCGGAGGATCTGCTCCAGTGAATAGTAACGCGCCCCGTCAACATCAGGGGAACTAAAGGGTGTGTAATTTCAGTTGTGAAATTATCTGGATATCACCTGAAGTAAGGACAAAGGCAAATAAACCGCAATCAAACCTAACACGGACACGGACTGACATCTAATTGAATCCTAATAGCTTATCGATTTTGACGGAACGCGTACGAGGATCTCGGAGGCTGTCAGAGGATCGGTGATTTAGGTTTCTTTAAAAACATCTCTGAGGACTCAACGTGGACATGCTTCCCTGATAAGTGCTGTTTGACTCCGAAGCAGGAGTTTAGAGTCAGTTTGCGATACGTAGTTGACTTTTAATAACGCTGTTACGCGCGAAGTTTGGATGATGCTGTCAAGCCAATTTATGTTAAGGCTGTGCTTCTATGGAACACTGAGTAAGTACATGGCTATTTTCCGACATTCGAATTACCATTGGAATTATAGATGGTAAAATACACCTCTCCATTATGGAGTGATTCTTTAGAGTAGGACAGAAGAAAAAAAACATATTTCAGCTGTCTGATATTTCAGGAAGAACTGGTTGCTGACTCGTAACTCTTTGCACCTACATGTCTGTGTGTGACTCAGCCCACTGACAAGAAGGCCCACCTGATACACACACACACACACACACACACACACACTTTTTTAGTGTGTTTTTCCCCCTCCCTCTGTATTTAAAGGTGCCAGCTTATTTGCCTGTATGCTGGGAGGATGTTCATGAAATGGCTTTAGGCTTGTGGTTGTATGCAACAGCTTCCTGTGTTTGTAATGCCACTGCACACCTCTGGCCTGAGGAATGTGGCAGGTGTTTACAGCAGCATTCTGCATACACCTATGGAGGTCCTACATGTTTTAAAGTTGTCTATGTGTTTGAGTGTGTGTGTGTGTTTGAGTGTGTGTGTGTTTTAGTGTGTGTGTGTCTGTGATAAGCACCAGAGACTAGGCTACTTGCATGTTATAATTCTCGCATGATGGTTGCATTTTGACATATTGGGTGTATGCATTGTGTTTGCGCATGCATTTGTGTGTGTGTGTCTGTGTGTTTGTGTGTGGGAGGGTAAAATAGTGTGCGACTTGTTGGGTGTGAGTGTGTTTGCTAATGTTAAGTGAGTGGGATTGCCAGTGTGGTTATGTGTGTGTGTGTGTGTGTGCCGGATGCTGAGTGTCATGCGCTGTTATGTCAATAATGTGGCATAGGCAGATTCCAGCTTGCGGTGAGCCAATAGTTCTCTCTCCTGCAGACACCTGCACCGGCCAGACACTACGCACACACACACACACACACACACACACACACACCACCAGGCCAGACAACAACTTATGTCCAGACAATAACAGCAGGTTCTTCAGACTCCTCAACACAATGGCAGACAACAAAGTGAATGAAACTGAACAAGAAACACTAACTCTCACAACATAACCAGACCTAACCAGACAATCACAGCATAACAAGTCAATTTATTATGACCACCGCGCAGCGAAGCGGCGGTCATATAGGTTTAGTCAGATTTTTTATTTTTTTTAATTTTTCGCATGTCCAAATTTCCGTCAATGATTCCCGGGACACTGAAAGACCGGGGTACACAAAACTTGGTGGGCATGTACCCCCACATGGATAGCATGGAACCGTCATTTTTCGTTTTGATCTGTAGCCCCCCCGCGTGACTGGACCCCCCGAAAGGAGGGTATGGCAGACACAGTTCTCTGTGAATATCTTGAGAACTGTAGGGCCTAGGATGACCATTTTTTTCCGTATGTTTGCCTCCAGGGGTCATGTTAACCCATTTCATGTGCACACATGTGCACAAACAGATACACACACACACACACACACACACACACACACACACACACATACATTCACAGTAATCATACGTATGACACATACTCACACAGTAGACATATGTACGCTTGCATGCACAGGCACATACACAGGCACACACACACACACACATAACATAACACAAACAATCAAGAATTTCTCAGAATTATGAACAGGCAAGATGGAGGTGGGGTTGTATAAAATGAATTTTACATGTGAAATCTATGAACTAATCATGTTTTGGTACTTGTTGTCTAGCAGATACCAGTGAGAATTGAGTGTGGATAATGCAATTTAGTGAGACAGTTAGAATCATATAGGCCTTTCAGCGTGATTTCTTTTTGTGGAAAAAATGTGCTGGACTGGGCGGCGGACATATTTTGTACCGCTCTGCGGTACATCTAGTTCTAGAGAACTGCAGTTGCTTCAAACTTGCGAGACCGCCTTTTCACAGTATGGCTCACGTCTTACAGTTGCTAACAGCAAAACTGGCTCATTAAATTGAAATACGTTCTAGCCATGGAGACTCAGTGGCATCAGCAGACAGGAGCTATGGGCTGAATCTCAATGCCCCCCCCCTGAGATCTAAACCAGAGAGGGTTAAAGCGGAGCTGTAATCAAAGATCTTTGTCTAAACCCTGAACCCTCAAAGACTTAACTGACATCTGTTGATAAGGGATTGTGTTTGAGAGGCTGTAAGAGTCAAGCACCTGTGACCTATCGTGAAATTGAAAATACCAAAAAACGTGTTACAAGCATGTTTCCGATTCCGTTTTATGGTAGTTACTGATGTTTTTTCGAGTTTCCAACCTCTCTTTGGGTCACCCTGTGTTTCACGTCACAGTGCTATGAATTGTGGGTAATTCCCTTGGGCGAAGTCTGCATAGATGCCGACTCAGGGAAAAGGCACAGAAAGGGTGTGCGAGCCCTCATGACCCCCTTCACAACTTCACAGTGGTACACCCCTAAGCCCTCACCAAGTTAGTGGGCACGCCCATCGAAATCTGTGTCTGTGAGGGGGGGTGTTGGATTCCCTGGGCAGCATGACCCTCCTTGTGGTAAATAGACACAGGCCTAAGCCTCCCTTAGTGTCCACATCTGGTCAGGCCTTTGGTATTAGACAAAGTTATGCACAATGGTATGGACCTCTCCCCGTTGTACACTACACACAGGAGTAACATACTGTATTAACACATCAGAATACAGTGAGAATACCCCAGAATTCTACAGGGGACATTGAGCTTCAGTCACGGATTCCATGGAACACCAGCAGCAGCAGAGGAAGCTCCATAGCGAGTCCTAGGCTTCCGTAGGCTTCTACCATGGCCTTCCGGCTGTCACAGATCTGGGACTGAAAGAGACGAGTTGTGAACAAGATGATCATGAGAGTAACGGCTCCCACACACAGTAGCGTGCGTTGCAGTGTTGGAGACGCATCCCGTTCACTTTACATGGGCTTACGTCATCCGTTGCCGAACTGAATTGTGGGTCCGTTGCGTCGCGTTGCTCCCGTCGCTCGCGTTGAGAAGTTCAACTTTTGCTGCACCGACGGACGGCACCAGCCAATCAAATTACGAACAAGCGAACAACAGACGGCACCAGCCAATCAAATTATGGTTATACCGTAAGTCATTTGCATAGCTACCGTTGGGAACACCCACTGGCATGCGTTGACGGAACGCAACTGTGTGTGGGAGCCGTATATCACCATGCCACCACGGCCCACTGGACAGTAAGGTCAGCTGATGACCAGGACCAGAAGAAGATGAGGTCAGCCCTATGATGATACACAGCTCAAGTGGAGGAGGATAGAGCATGACCAGTTAAAAAAAGAGGCAATATCAATCGGACAGCTGTCTGACTATCAGCAGTGTGTGTGTGTGTGTGTCTCTCTCTTAGAGAGAGTGTGTGTAAGTGTGAGTGTGTGTGTGTGTGTGTGTGTGTCTCTCTCTCTATCTCTGTGTGTGTGTGTGTGTGTGTGTGTGTGTGTGTGTGTGTGAGAGAGAGCGTGTGTGTATGTGTGTGTGTGATGCATATATGTATGGGTGTAACAGGGTGGGGTAGAGTACAGTTGAAAGTGTCTCATTAGAGCCTATTAAACCTGGATGCTAAATTTGGCCACTTACAGAAAGTGTGACACTTAAAGTGATCCAATTAAATCCTGTCTTTGCAACGCTGTGATACTCTTCATACAGTTACATTGGACCATGTGGTGCATTAACAACAAACTTAAATCTAACAAAGAATCACAGCAACAACAACAACCGGTGACTCTCTGTGTCTCACATCACAAGCATGCAAGCTAAACACACACACACACACACACACACACACACACACGAGCATCTCAGCTTACCTTACAGCGTCAGGCCAAATGCCATTGCCAAGGATAAGGAGGGCCTGTGGCAGCAGCCAGTCAGTACACCCGATCAGCCACCTGAGTCGAATGCTCTGCCTCTTGACGTCCTCTACAGTGGACTCTACTTTATCTCTCTATCTCTATCTTTTTACCTGGCATCTACTCCCACCCTTCTCTACCCCCCCCCCCCACACACACACACACACATACACACCCAAAAAAGCTCTTACTTTTTTTAGTAGAACTTGCCTAATAATTTATTGCTCTTGGTTCTTCATCACTTTGGACAAAAGTGTCTGCTAAGAACTATAAACATAAACACATAAACATAAACATTTAGCATCTAGGGAATCTATTGGTCCAGCTCTTCCTCTGCTCTGTGGCACCTTGTCATCAACTTCCTTAACTACTATGTATTTACCTCACACTGAAGCCATTAGGAAAACTAATCAATCAACTAATCAATCAGTCAATCAAACTTCATTAACTACTATGTATTTACCTCACACTGAAGCCATTAGGAAAACTAATCAATCAACTAATCAATCAGTGAATCAAACTTCCTTAACTACTATGTATTTACCTCACGCTGAAGCCATTAGGAAAACCAATCAATCAACTAATCAATCAGTCAATCAAACTTTGTTAATATAGCACTTTTCATAAGAATCAATTTGCAGTTCCAAGTGCTTTCAAGTGATTGATAAAAAAGGATCTGTGTGTGTGTGTGTGTGTGTGTGAAATTTTGGCCAAAGTGAAGGGAAACAAGTTTAGCAACATATCTGTCCCTCCCTCCTCAAGTGCCTCTCTCTCTTTCTCTCTCTCTGTCACTCTCTCTCTATCTCTATCTTTCTTTGTGGCAGACACCTGTTTTTCTTTCTATCTCCTTTTGTCACGCTCCCTGAACCCGTCTTCCCTTGCTACAACTCATTACGCTGTCTGGAGATTCTGGCCTGATAAATGCAGAGACCAAATTTTCCTTACGGGATCAAAAGAGTATATATACTTATACTTTGTGTGTGTGTGTGTGTGCAGCCAGCTGAGACAACATGGAGGATAAAGTAGACACGAGTAACAGTGTCTGATGTGATAAAATCACCTTAGTCCAGGTTAGGCGAGAAATATGAGCACTGAAACTGCAGTTTTGGTTGCGTTAGCCAACGCCAGCAGTCTTCCCTGAGGGTGCTGCCCATAGCACACATCCATCCGCTGCGGTGCGGTGCGCATCCCAGCAAGACGGGACAAGACGCGAGCACAGTCTCCAACATGCAGGGGCTTGATGGGCTGGAGCTGGAGGTGTAGAAGCGTGGGAAACAAGGCACAGACTTCTCTTCAGGTTATGGTTGACTCCAGAATAGCCTGATCAGGCATGGATGTGGTGTGTGGTGTGTGTGTGTGGGATCGGGCATGGATGTGGTGTGTGTGTGTGTGTGTGGGATCGGGCATGGATGTGGTGTGTGTGTGTGTGTGTGTGTGTGTGTGTGTGTGGGATCGGGCATGGATGTGTGGTGTGTGTGTGTGTGTGTGTGTGGGATCGGGCATGGATGTGGTGTGTGGTGTGTGTGTGTGTGTGGGATCGGGCATGGATGTGGTGTGAGTGTGTGTGTGTGTGTGTGTGTGTGTGTGTGTGGGATCGGGCATGGATGTGGTGTGAGTGTGTGTGTGTGTGTGTGTGAGTGTGTGTGTGTGGGATCGGGCATGGATGCCGAACTATGCCCGAGTTCATTTTCAACACGCCTCCTTCAGGGTGGAATTCCAGCTGTTTGCAACATTTTGGTTGCACAATTATTACTATGCAACAGGTTTGTTTGTTGGTAGCTATTTATATCATTCATATATATATTAGGGCTGTCAATCGATTAAAAAAATAATCTAATTAATTACATACTCTGTACTCGTACTCGTACTCTGTAATAAATTCAAAAGTGCTTCGGGAAGAAGTTTTTTTTTTTCACATACAAGGCATTTCAGGCCACAGATATAACCTAGGGGACACCTTGAAAATAAATTAACACTCCCCTCAATGTCAACACTTATTTCTTTGCATTGATGTGCGACTATAGAGTTGATGAACTCCAGTGATATGCTAATTCCTTGCTGCAGACATTGCAGGGGACTTTATTTTCAACACTTTATTTTTATCAACACCATCAGGCTGTTTTTTAAAAGTAAATGTTCCAATCAATGATCCAGGCAGCACGTTTTCTTCTCTCTCCTTCATTTTACAGTCTAATTTTTACTGACTAGAACGGCTCGGGGTCAAAGGTCGTACGGAATCGATTAATCTGCACTAATTTTTTTAATCAGTTATTTTTTCTCAAATTAATTAATCAGTTATTTTGAATGATTTAGAGAAATATATATTTAGAGAAATGATTTAGAGAAATATATTCATAGGATGCACATCTGTCCTATGAATTAACCACACAGCCTCATCAGCATAATGTCACACAAATAAAGTAGCAGCTCAGCTGTTGTTGATGTTTACAAAGCAAGGTTTCTAGCAGTTAGCTAGTTAGTTTTAGGGCAAATAATCAACGCTCTCTCTCTCTCTCTAACTCTCTCTCTCTCCCTTTCTCTCTCTCTCTAACTCTATCTCTCTCTCTCTCTCTCTCTCTCTCTCTCTCTCTCCCTCTCTCTAACTCTCTCTCCCTCCCTTTCTCCTTCCTCCCTCTCTAACTCTCTCTTTCTCTCTCTCTCTCTCTCTAACTCTCTCTCTCTCCAGTGATGTGTGTTTTGGGGGAGTCTGCGGAGCCCCTCACCTCGGTGGTCCCCCTGCGGACGCTGTCGGAGGCGGAGACACGGTTGCCATGCCGATACGACGGCGAAGGCAAGGTGGTGCAGGTGAGCTGGAGTCGAGTGAAGGGTGATGCCAACGAGGAACAGATCATCATGTACCACTTCACAGAGGGGGTGAAAGGTCAGTACACGTCAGTGTTTTTGTGTGTGTGTGTATGGTGGTGTGTGGCAATTCATTTCCTGGTGTCTTTCCAAGACCAAGGCCCTGTTTTTGCCAAACACACTCTGGCCAGACAATGTTGGATAGATCACAATCTTTTGTGAGCACACACATGTTAGGGAGGGTGTTAGACAAAGAGAGAATCAAATGAGTGAGAGTGTGTGTGTCCTTTTTTACTCTGAGTGAGTGTATGTGTTATCTCTGAGTGAGTGTGTGTGTTATCTCGGAGTCATCTCTGTCATGAATAGTGATAGGCGAGGTTGACACCCAAAAGGTTCCATATCTCTAGCATACTACTGAATGCTATGGTTGGACCTCATTTCTATTATAAATAAAACAAAACTAACAAAACATGTTGACAATGCCAGACTAACGCACGAGATGAGTTCATAGTTAATGTCCCAGCTTCACGAACACACGTGTAAGTTTAGATGAGTTAATAGTTAATGTCCCAGCTTGGCAAACACATGCGTTTTGTAAGTTTAGATGAGTTGATCGGGAGTTAATGTGCCAGCTTGGCAAACACATGCGTTTTGTAAGTTTAGTTGAGTTGATCGGGAGTTAATGTCCCAGCTTGGCAAACACATGCGTTTTGTAAGTTTAGATGAGTTGATCGGGAGTTAATGTGCCAGCTTGGCAAACACATGCGTTTTGTAAGTTTAGTTGAGTTGATCGGGAGTTAATGTCCCAGCTTGCAGTGTTATAAAGGCGTGACCCAGACATATCTTCTAATGTGTCTCACTGCAGTTATGAGTTCCTCCTACCCCTGGGCAGAAGTTTAGCTCGCTAAAAAACGGAGAAATGAAAAAAAAGAGTTCTAGCCGTCATGACATCACCCCGTGACGTGTGTGGGATTCGGCTTACTGTCATCTTCACTTTTTTGTGCAAAGTTTCAGTGGGCCAGTAGCTTCTTGCACCAGGTGGGAAAGTCATCTCAGCAGGTGTGATGTGGTGTGCCGCCCTCTGCTATTAGAGGCCAATGGTTTTTGTCAGAACAATTACCTGATCGTGTTTCCTCTTCTGTGTGTGTGTGTGTGTGTGTGTGTGTGTGTGTGGGTCTCAGGTCGTCATGGTTCCTCTTTACCAAACCTTGTGTACCCTGTGAAGGAATACAAATTACAGCAGATCAAAGGCTCACTGCAAACATCATTTTACCAGGAAAACATTCCACAGTTGATACCCACTATTTAAAACGCATGTTATAGAGAGGGAAACCTCTAAGCAGCTAATTTCATCTGCAGTTCTGCATAAGGTCCATGGGATTATTGCACTTAGATAGATAGATAGATAGATAGATAGATAGATAGATACTTTATTGATCCCCAAATTCAAGGTCTCAGCAGCATACAGACAACACAAACACATTCTTTAACAGCAGAAAGAGTAATTAAAGTATATAATATAAAAACACTACTAAGCAATAAGGACAGTAGAAGATAAAGAATATGCTAAATATACTAAAATACAAATTATACTAACTAACACTTAATCTAAATCAATTCTAAAAACAGTATCCGCATAGTGGTGATTAATCAATCAGAGGCGCTTGCAATGACTGAGGCAGGGACTGAGCTCAATGGCACTTAACTTTACTTTTATGTTCTCAGATTTGTAAAGAGATTGTAATTTCTTTGTTTTACTTCCCCTATGGGGGCACCATTAAATATGCCTTGACTTTGGTGAAACTGGTAACAAACGATTATGTATGCAATTTGCAGTCATTCTTTTTAAAATGCCTTGCATAGTTTTTATGAACATGTGTATTGTTTCTGTACAGTATGCATTTGTCTAAAACAAGTGTCTTTCCTGCAGAATTTACCCAGTTTGTGAATAAGATGCGCTTCGAGGCAGTTGAGCCCACCACGGATGTGACTCTTCTCATTCTGAGCACGGAGGAGGTGGACGAGGCCATCTACAGCTGCAAGATCACCACCTTCCCCTCAGGGACTGTGGAGTCCAAGATACAGCTCACCGTGTGGAGTAAGTCTGCTGACACGCTTCCTCTCACATCCTCCTCTTCCTCTGTGACCTCCTCTTCATCAGCAGGCCTTTCGTGCTGGCCTCAGTCTTCCCCCTGAACTAACTCTTCCTCCTCCAGGACCCCAGGAGACCAGAGTTGCGTTCAAATTCATAGGCGAATGTTTGTGGACCAAAACGTTTAACAACAAAAGTTTAACACATACGTTTGCCACTGTTTGCCGAATTTGAACGCACCCCTGGGTGGCTAACCATCTGTCCCCCTCTGACACCTTCCTCTTCCTCATGTAGCTCCTCTTCATCAGCCGACCTCTCTTTCAGACCTCTGACCCGCCGCTAGCTCAAAGCACTCGCACTGCCCAGCCTGCGTGTGCTTGACCCTCTCACTGCCCGGCCTGCATGTGTGTGTTCGTCTCACTCGGCAGCCAATGAGGATGCAGCATGAGACGCTACTGGAGGCTATCAGGTGGCTGCTAATAAGGGCAGATTATCTCTGTGAGCAATGAGGCCTAACATATGTGAGAAGACAAGTAAATGAACTCTTTTAACTCTAAATTAATTAAATGCATAAAGTGACACAGGAAGTGTTTGTGTGAAAAGCCCATATCACAGCCATAATCATAGCCAGCCTCAGCTCACCTCACCCCCCTCCCCCTCTCACATCTCCTTCGCCTGCTCCTCCAGGTCCCACACTGGAGCCCCCGTTTGGAACCTCTCTCTCTCTCTCTCTCTCTCTCTCTCTCTCTCTCTCTCTCTCTCTCTCTCTATATATATATATATATATATATATATATATATATATATATATATATATATATATATATATATATATATATATATATATATATATATATATATATATATATGTGTGTGTGTATATATGTATGTGTCTCTCTCTCGCCCCATCAGCATGTTCAATCTCCATTCTAAAGCTCATGTGCTCATACCTCTCCCTGTCCCTCTCTTCTCTCTCAGCACGTCCAATCTCCGTCTTTTAATTCAATGAGCTTTATTGGCATGACTGTAAGTGTTACAATGTTGCCAAAGCAGTGGTTACATAAAAAAAATAGCGATTAATAATAATAATAACAATTGACATGGACTATGGAGAATAATAAAAATAATAGAACATTAGAGCACACACACACACACACACACACACACCCATGCCGCACACTCCACCCCCTCCCTCAAACATATACACACTAACACACAATGGAAAAAAAAGGAAAGAAAGGAAGGATAAATATATATATTTGCTTGCCTAGTGGCTGTCTCGTGCTTTATGGCATTCTGTGACATATCGTGCCGCTAGTGGTAATAAGGTTGGGTATTCTCCTAATAAGTATTTGATTTGAGTGTCATTCTGTACATTTCTAAAATTTGGGATTATTTTTTCAAATTTTGTGAAATATATTGATCTGATGTTTTCAAATTTTTTACAATGTAAAAGAAAATGTTTTTCATTTTCGATTTCTTGTGTGCAGCATGTGCATACCCTCTCCTCTTTTGGTTGCCATGTTTGTTTGTGGCGGCCTCTCTCTATGGCCAATGTGTGGTCACTGAGTCTGTACCTAGTGACTGATTTTCGGATCTGGGGGTCTTTTATGATGCATAAATATTCAGCCATTTTATAATCTCTTTCTAGTGATTGGTACACTTCCATTTTACTTTGAGTTTTAATTGAATTTTCCCAATAATGTATGTACTTTTCTTTTTGTTGTGTCATGATGATTTTCTTGGGGTGTATTACATTGGTGTTAGAATTTAAATTCAAGACTAATTGGCTGAGGCCACTCTTTGCAATATTTTGCTCTTGACACCAAAGGGCTTGGTACTTATAGGATTTTGGGTCACTAGACTTCAGATGGTTATAAAATTTAACTGCTCTTTTTTTGAATTTTTATTATTAATGGGAATTGACCTAATTTGGCTCTTGCTCCATTATTTGGTGTTGATCTGTGTAATTTTAGCATGCTTTTACAAATTTGTGTATGAAGTGATTCTATGATTTCTTTTTCCCAATTCTGAAAATCTTGATTTCTTAATGGTCCCCATATCTCACTCCCATATAGCGCGATTGGTTCGATTATATTATTTATTATTTTTAGCCAGATTGGAATTGGTATTTCATATTTTATTGTTCTTTTGATTGTGCAACTTTCATTGCTTTATCTTTTAATTATTTTATAGCTAGATTGAAATTTCCTGTTGACGTGATTTTTAGACCTAAATAATTATATGAATTTGTGTGTTGAATTATGATATTGTTAAGTTTAAATGTTGATTTTGCTCCCTGCCCCCTGGATCTGTTTTGGAATGTCATGATTTTTGTTTTTTCTATATTTATTTTTAATGCCCATGTCTGGCAGAATGTATTTACTAGGTTTAGTAATTGTTGTAACCCCTCTTCAGTTTTTGACATAATTACCAGATCATCTGCAAATAATAGACATTTTACCTCTGATTCTTTAAGTTTGAACCCTGGGGCAGATGAATTATTATGCTCTAATATTATCTTCTTCAATGTCTGTAATAATGTAATCAACTGTACTGCTGCCAAGAGGGGAATTGTAAGTATATTGTACTAATGAGTCCCTCCAGATCCGGCCATTGACTATGTACAGACCCAGTGACCGACACATGTGTAGAAGGCTTTTCCCACTTTTGTTGTTGACTTTGTCATAATTGTTTCTGCTTTTATTTGTTGGTATATGATTGTTGGTGTAATTGATATATTTATTTCCTTGAATGCTAATTAAGTCTGGGTCGATTCCTGTTCTTGCGTTTAGATCGCCACAAACTATGATATTACCTTTACCTTGAAATTGATTTATTTCCTCCATTAATGTAGGGAAGTATTAATCATTCATTCATCATTCATCCATTCTCCCTCTTTCTCCCTCTCTCCCACAATGGAGGCTGGTTCACAGGGCCATAGCTATAAACAGACACATGGCGCACCTTAATCCAGTGGCTGGGAGAGAGTGTTTGTTTTGCGGGGCTGATGAAGCGCTCTCTCTCTCTCTCTCTCTCTCTCTCTCTCTCTCTCTCTCTCTCTCTCTCTCTCTCTCTCTCTCCCCCCTCTGTGTGTGTGTGTGTGTGTGTGTGTGTAGCAGCTCGTCCCATGTCCATCCTAAATCTCTCTCTCTCTTTCTCTCTCTCCCCTCTGTCCCTGCAGCTCGTCCCATCTCCATCCTGGAGCCGGTGATCCTCGTGGAGGGTCAGTCCTACCGGTCGGCGGCGTCGTGCCGTTCCGTGGGTCGGCCTCAGCCTCGGGTCACCTGGGACACGGACCTGCCGGGCCAGGCTCAGAACCGCAGCGTTGACGCACGCACCGTGTCAGGCCAGTTCTCCCTGCACCCGCTGCGCAGCCTCAATGGCCGACGGCTGGACTGTCTGGTTTGGCACCCCACCTACAGCGCCCCCTTCAGGATCAGCCATGCACTGCTGGTGCACTGTGAGTGATGGCTGGCCAGTACACATACAAAACTTGAAACTGTACACTAATCAGGAGCCGTGGGTTGAAGCTATTTAGCATTAGAGTTGTATACTATATATAGAGTAGTATACTATAGTTGTATACTATATATAGAGTTGTATCCTATAGAGCTGTATACTATGTATAGAATAGTATTCTATAGAGTTGTATTCTATAGAGTTGTATACTATATCTAGAGTAGTATACTATAGAGTTGTATACTATATATAGAGTAGTATACTATAGTTGTATACTATAGAGTAGTGTACTATCGAGTTGCGACT